>NC_081552.1:206761940-207061940 GCF_963082655.1 Stomoxys calcitrans
GATATCAAGATATGATCCGGATTGGACCACAAGTACAATAAATTATATGTTGGAGCAAAATGTCAGCCAATTCGAATAAGAATTGCGCCCTTTGGGGGTACAAGAAGTAAAATAGAAAGATCGATTTATATCGGAGCTGTATCGGGCTATAGACCGATTCAGACCATATTAAACACGTATGTTGATAGTCATGAGAGGATCCGTCGTACAAAATTTCAGGCAAATCGAATAATAATTGCGACCTCTAGAGGCTCAAGAAGTCAAGATCCCAGATCGGTTTATATGGCAGCTATATCAGGTTATGAACCGATTTGAATCTTATTTGACACAGTTGTTGAAAGTAAAAATAAAATACGTCATGCAAAATTTCAGCCAAATTCGATAGGAATTGCGCCCTCCAGAAGCTCAAGAAGTCAAGTCCCCAGATCTGTTTATATGACAGCTATATCAGGTTATGAACCGATTTAAACCATAGTTAGCACAGTTGTGGGATATCATAATAGAATACTTCGTGCTAAAATTCATTCCAATTGGATAAGAATTGGGCCCTCTAGAGGCTCAAGAAGTCAAGACCCAAGATCGGTTTATTTGACAGCTATATCAGGTTTAGGACCAAGTTGGACCATACTTGGCACAGTTGTTGGATATCATAACAAAACACGTCGTGCAAAATTTCATTCCAATCGGACAAGAATTGCGCACTCTAGAGCCTCAAGAAGTCAAGACCCAAGATCGGATTATATGATAGCTATATCATGTTATGAACCGATATGAACCATACTTGGCACAGTTGTTGGATATCATAACAAAATACTTCGTGCCAAATTTCATTCCAATCGGATAAGAATTGCGCACTCTAGAGGCTCAGGAAGTCAAGACCCAAGATCGGATTATATGACAGCTATATCATGTTATGAACCGATATGAACCATACTTCGCACAGTTATTGGATATCATAACAAAATATTTTGTGCTAAATTTCATTCCAATCGGATAAGAATTGCGCACTCTAGAGGCTCAGGAAGTCAAGACCCAAGATCGGTTTATATGGCAGCTATATCAAAACGTGGACCGATATGGCCCATTTACAATACCAACCGACCTTCACTAATAGGAAGTATTTGTGCAAAATTTCAAGAGGCTAGCTTTACTCCTTCGGAAGTTAGCGTCCTTTCGACAGACAGACGGACGGACGGATGGACGGACAGACGGACGGACGGACGGACAGACAGACGGACGGACGGACAGACGGACGGACAGACGGACGGACAGACGGACGGACATGGCTAGATCGACATAAAATGTCGCGACAATCAAGAATATATATACTTTATGGGGTCTCAGACGAATATTTCGAGTAGTTACAAACAGATTGACAAAATTAGTATACCCCCCTCAAATTGAGTTTGTTTGTCAGTTTGTTGATTTGTTGATTTGTTTGTGTGTTCCTAACAGACTCAAAAACTGCTGAACAGTTTTTTTTCTTGAAATTTTCACAGATGGTGCATAATGCTCCCTTGGTGAAAATAGGATACTACATTTTTTGATATCTGAAGGGGGAGCGGACCCTCCCCCTTACCCTAATTTTCAGAAACGCTAGATCTCGCAGATGGGTAATGCGATTTAATCAAAATTTTGTGTGACCTCTTATAGTAACCTAAAAACAAAAATTTGGTATCCAAATTTCGGATGGGGTACCAGGGGGGTCGCCCCATCCCCAAAACCTACAAAATATACATATAGACCAATCACGACAATGTGGGACTCAAATGAAAGATATTTAAGATTAGAAAACGTATCTGATATCTAGTTGTCGGACCAAGTGTTTGGGGGACCACCCCAACCCCCAAAACATCTCCAAAATCGTACATATTTACCCACCAAAGTAATATGGAACTCAAATGAAAGGTATTTACGAGTAGAATACGAATTTGGTAACCAAATGTGGGACCACGTTTCTGGGGGTCCACCCCTTTCCCCAAACAGGACTAATTTACTGACCATGGCAATATGGGTCTTAAATAAAAGCTATTTGAGTGTAAAATACGAATCTCATATCCAAAAGTGGGGGCATGTATTTGGGGGGCCGCCCCTCCTCAAAAACTTGCCCCAAAGAGGAAAAATTTACGACCATATCAATATGGGGCTGAAATGAAAGGTCCTTGGGAGTTAAGCACGAATCTGATATCAATATTGGGGAAAAAGTTTCTATGGGGCCACCGCACCTCCATAACACCACCCAAATAGGAAGTATTTGCTGACCATTGCAATATGGGGCTCAAATAAGAGGTATTTTAGAGTAGGACAAGAATCTGATATATATTTTCCAGGCCGAGTCACTGAGTGGCCACCCCATCCCCCAAACCGGTCATGTTTGCCGACTATGGAAATATGGGGTCTTCAATTTGGGTCTTCCAGACAATGGAGCTCGATATTGATAGTTTTTGGGACCCATACCCCAAACCTGACATATTTGCTGACTTTTGCATTAAGGGGCTTAAATGCAAGGTGTTTGAGATTAGAAAACAAATTAGATATCTAATTTCGAGGCCAATGCCAATATGGGATTCAAATAAATAATATATAGATACATGAGAATAGAGCACGAAGCTGATTTTTTTTTCAGGGCTTAGTGTTTGGGGGACCACCCCACTCCCCAAAACACCCCTAAATCGGGCATATTAAACGACTATGTCAATGTGGGGCTCATATGAAATTGATACCCACTTTCGGGACCAATTTTCTGGGGGTCTACCCCTTTCCCAAAATAGACCACAAATAGCAATTATTTACTCACCATCGCCATATGGAGCTCAAATAAAGAAATTTGTTGTATTCGGGGCACCCCTGTTTTTTCAAAAAACCCCCAAAGGGTAAAAATTTGCCGACCATGCCATTATGTGGCCCAAATGAAAGGTATTTGAAATTGGAAAACTAGTTGGTCACCAATGTTGGGGCCAAGTGTTTGGTGGGCGCCTCATCTTGTAAACTCTCCTTAAACCAATGGCAATATGGGGTTTAAATAAATGGTATTTGAGACAAGAGCACGATGCTGATATTTTTTTCAGGGCCAAGTGTCTAAGGGACCACCTCACCCCCGTAAACACTCCAGTTTACTCTCCGCATCCATAACACCCAGAATCGAACTGTGGACGCAACCTTGGCCGCGCAGTTTCGAATATAAAAGGCCTCGATGGGATGCATATCTAGCATCGCCGTTAGGTCTGCCTGCGGTACGGATGTCAGTACCCCTGTGACCCCGACGCAGACCAGTCTCTGGATCTTCTCGAACTTTTCTGCTAACTATGGTCCAAAACGGAGAGAGCTCCCATATTGGTTGCTCTTCTAGCATCGCCTTCAGGCCTGCCTGCGGTGCGGATGTCAGTACCCCTGTGACCCCGACGCAGACCAGTCTCTAGACCTTCTCGAACTTTTCTGCTAACTATGGTCCAAATCGGATAGTGCTCCCATATAGATTTCTCTTCTCATTGTGCCACGTGGACCTCATATTGCATCGCATATTTGGAAAAGTTCTTTTAACAAATCTCATTAAATTAAAAACAGTGAGTGATAATCGATTTCTGGCCTTAATTAACTTTTCACCACTGAGTTTTTCCACTCTACTGGCTTTTTACAAATATTTGCCTTAAAAGAAACTGTATTTTAAAACAATTAATTAAGCGCTCAAATAAAACCGAACTCCTCCACTCCTCCATTTGCAGGAGAAAGAAAATGAATACCAATGATACACTCACATGGTATACGTGTACACATGGACGGGATAAGTGTTTCCGTTGAAAAACAAAAAAGAAAAAACACTAATTGCCAACTTTAATGCAAAGCAAAGTCCAATTGTCCTCCGGCTATTTGTTGGAGTTCAACGACTTTTACAAACGTCGTATGCATTGTGTCCAGACTTCAGAAGCCATTGAATTAAGTTTTCACCTTTGGCATTGCTGAAGTTGCCTAGCGCTTGACTCTTTCGCTTTTATGTCGATTGGTTCTTTGTTTCGTCATTCGCAACTGGCAAAGAAAAATATGGCATAGCAAAAAATATGCTCAAGTTATGAGACGTTTGTGAAAAGCCACTATGTCTGGTCATATTAATTTGCAATGACGTTTAATTGTTGGATATTCGATTGCATAGAACCAAGATGAATAAAGGGGTATTCTAGAGAAGGGCAAGCTTAGCAATCGTCTTTCACTTGGCAATGTCAGAAGGGATTCATCCGAAAATGGTTCTTATTTTGACATCCCCAATACTATTAAATGGCTGAGGTGGCACACGATATAGCCAAAATTTTGCTCCGAGTTTTCTTTACAAAAAGTTGCCTGAGGTGTTTTATTCGATACCTTTGGAAGTAGAAAAATACTAAAACCTTATCAGATTTAGATATATTTTTCCTACATATCTTTCATATCCTTCATTTGATTTGTTTTAGTTTTAAAGGAGTGGTTCGATTTTATAGGTGTAGGGTATAACATAGTCAACTGATGTCTTTTTCCCACTACTTTTCCTTGCCTTTTTCCGAACTTCAAGCTTTTTATACTCACCACCACAGAATGGGGATATACTAATCTAGTCATTCCGTTTGTAACACCTCGAAATATTCGTCTTGAATGTCTCGATGTTCAGAGTTGATCTAGCCATGTTCGTCCGTCCGTCCGTCTGTCATAATCACGGTAGAGCTCGAACGTGTAACGCCCTGTGGAGGCTCAAGAATTAAAATAGAAATCGATTTATATGGGAGCTGTATAGGGCTATAGACCGATTCAGACCATAATAAACACGCATGTTGATGGTCATGAGAGGATCCGTCGTACAAAATTTCAAGCAAATCGGATAATAATTGCGACCTCTAGAGGCTCAAGAAGTCAAGATCCCCGATCGGTTTATATGGCAGCTATATCAGGTTATAAACCGATTTGAACCTTATTTGACACAATTGTTGAAAGTAAGAATAGAATACGTCATTCAAAATTTCAGCCAAATCGGATAGGAATTGTGCCCTCTAAAAGCTCAAGAAGTCAAGTCCCCAGACCTGTTTATATGACATCTATATTCCGAACTTCAAGCTTTTTATACTCAACACCATAGAATGGGGATATACTAATCTAGTCATTCCGTTTGTAACACCTCGAAATATTCGTCTAAGACCCCATAATGCATTCTTGAATGTCTCGATGTTCAGAGTCGATCTAGCCATGTTCGTCCGTCCGTCCGTCTGTCATAATCACGGTAGAGCTCGAACGTGTAAAGCTAGCCACTTGAAATTTTGCACAGATACTTTAAATTAATGTAGGTCGTTGGGGATTGCAAATGGGCCATATCGGTTCAGATTTTGATATAGCTACCATATAAACCGATCTCCCGATGTGATTTCTTCAGCCCTTGGAAGCCGCATTTGTTGCACGATTTGGCTAAAATTTTGCATGAAGTGTTCTGTTATGACTTTCACCACCTATCGAAAGTACGGTCAAAATCGGTTTATAACCTGATATAGCTTCCATATAAACCGATCTCCCGATTTGACTTCTTGAGCCCCTGGAAGCCTCAATTTTTATCCGATTTGGCTGATATTTTGCATGTAGTGTTCTGTTATAACTTTCCCCAACTGTCGAAAGTACGGTAAAAATCGGTCTATAACCTGATATAGCTCTCATATAAACCGATCTACCGATTTTACTTCTTGAGTCCTTGGAAGCCGCAATTTTTATCAGATTTGGCTGATATTTTGCATGTAGTGTTCTATTATGACTTCCAACAACTGTGCTAAGTACGGTTCAAATCGGTCTATAATATTTATAGCCTCATAGTAGCTATATCGAAATATGGTCCGATTTGGACCAAATACGGAACGACCATTGAGTGGTCTAATAAGAACAAGTGATTGTTCATATATGTAGAACAAAACATTTCTGGTAGTTATATCTAAATATAGACCGGTCTGAACCATGTATGACACGGATGCCGAAAAGCCTAACATAAGGCCTTCAATCCAAATTTCAGCGAAATCGGACAATAAATGCATCTTTTATGGGCCCAACACTTAAATTCGAGAGATCGGTCTATATGTCAGCTATATCCAAATTTGGACCGATCTAAACCAAATTGCGGAAAGGTGTCGAGGGACCTAACATAACTCGCTATCCCAAATTTCGTGGACAATGGACAATTAATGCTCATTTTATGGGTCCAAGACCTTAAATCAAGAGATCGGTCTATACGGCAGCTATATCCAAATCTGGACTGATCGGTGCCAAATTGAAAAAGGAGTGGCCTAACACAACTCACTATGCCAAATTTCAGCAAAATCGGATAATAAATGTGGTTTTTATGGGCCTAAGACCCTAAATCGGCGGATCGGTCTATATGGAGGCTATATCGAGATATAGTCCGATATAGCCCATATTCGATTTTAACCTGTCTATGGACAAAGAACAAAATCTGTGCAAAGTGTCAGCTCTATGTCTGCATTTTTAAGGACTGTAGCGCCATATCAACAGACAGACGGACGGACATGTCTAGATCATGTTAGATTTTTACGACGAACCGGGCCCGCTCCGCTACGCCTTCTTTAACTCTCTAATATCTTTTTTGGGGTGGGGACACTTTACCCTGAATGCGGATATCGAATTCGTGCCATTTTAGCCTATGACGCTAAACGCGTTCGAATCCTGGCGAGAACATCAGACAAAGCGCTGTTTATCCCCTCTTAATGTTGGCGACATTTGCGAGGTACAATGCCATGCATGGTAATTTAAAAAATGTTCCCCAAAGAAGTGTCGCGCTGCGGGACGCCGTTCTGACTCGGCTATAGAATAGATCCCTTATCATTGAGTTTAAACTTGAATCGGACTGCACTCATTGATGTCTGAGAATTTGCCCCTTCTCGGTGGTAATATTCTTTTTTATGCTAATGTTCTCATTAGGGGAGGGATGGCACCACACACATTTCAACTCAAATATGGATATCAAATTCGTGCTGCTCTTACAAATTCCTTTAATTTGAGCCCCATATTGCCATGGCCGTTAAATGTGAACCGTTCGAAGGGTGTTTTTGGGCTAGGGAGGCCACCGACACTTTGCACTGAAAATAGATATCAAATTCATTCTTTATTCCCAACGGAAATGAAGTTCAGTTTAGGGGATGCTTTAGGGCGTACCCCAAAACACTTGGCTCCAATATTGGATATCAAATTCGATTTCTACTTTCAAATACTTTTCATTTGAGTCCCATATTGCCATAATGGGTAAAATAACCCTTTTGACATATCTTTAGTAGGAAAAGCGCCATTTAGACTTGAACGCAAATTTTTATGTCATATTCGTAATCTACTCCCTAATACCTTTCATTTGAGTCCCATATAGCCATGGTCAGTTAATATACCCATTTGGTGATATTTGGGGTGGGCGACCTCCCAGTCCCAATGTTGTATGCCATATTTATAATCTACTGCCTAATACTTTTCACTTGAGTCCCATATTGACATAAACTTCGAATATTTCTGTTTAGAGGAGTTTTTGGGGTTTAAGAAAATCGGTTCAGCCATGTAAGATATAGTCATAATGGGTCTAATGGCGTTTTTGAGGGGTGGCGTGACCCCTTATACTTCGACCAGATTTTGTATGCCAGATTCGAAATCTACTCCCGAATACCTTTCATTTGAGCCCCATATTGAAATGAACGTCCAATATGTCTGTTTGGGGGAGTTTTGCGGCTGGGGCGGGTACTGAGAATCAAATTTTAATGCCATATTCCCTATACCACTCTCCAATACCTTTTATTTGATATCTATATTGTCCCGATGGGTCCATTTTTGATTTTGGGTTGTGTTTTTTTGGGGTAAAGGTGAAGGGTCCTCCCCCTCTCGTTATCAGTAAGTTATGAAGCCTGTTCCTACTTACTGACCATATTCGTAATCTACTCCCGAATACCTGTCATTTGAGTCCCATATTGTCATGATCGTCAAATAAACCTATTTTAAGGGGTTTTGGGGCTGGGGCGGCCCCCCAGGTAATCGGACCCAACTTTTATCATGAAATTCGTACTCTACTCTTGAATACCTTTCATTTGAATCCCATATTGTTCCGATCGGTGCACTTTTAATTTTGGGTTGTACTTTTAGGGTAAGAGGGAGGGTCCGTCCCCCTCCCGATATCAAAAAATTATATAGCCTATGTTTTCTTCCAGACCAACCTACACAATCTGTCTATCTATAGAACGATTTGGACCGTACTTGGCACAGTTGTTGGAAGTCATAACAAAACAATTTATGCAAAATTTTAGTAAAATCGGACGAAAATTGCGGTTTATATGGGAGCTATATCAGGTTATAGGCCGATTTGGACCGTACGTGCCACAGATGTTGGAAGTCATGACAGAAGACTATGTGCAAAATTGTAGCTTCCAGGGACTCAAGAAGTCAAATCGGGAGATCGGTTTATATGGAAGCTATATCCGGTTATGGACCGATTTGGACTGTACTCGGCACAGTTGTTGGAAGCCGTAACGGAACACCGCATGCTCAATTTCGGCCAAGCGGTGATTGATGCACTATTTTTCTGTCCGCCACAGTGGGCTCATCTTTCTCTTAAGTGAAATTTCTCTGATATAGCCAATACAATAGAAAGTGACCAATATCTTTTTTCCTCCAACACTTAGAGTGCCGGTTAAAGCATTTTCGGAAAACCCGTGGTCCATGTAATAAATCCCCAAGCGGTGATTGACGCACTATTTTTCAGTCCGCCACAGTAGGCTCATCTTTTTCTAAAGTGAAACTGCTGTGATATGGCCAATACAATCGAAAATGGCCATTATCTTTTTTCCTTCAATAGCTAGAGTGTCGGTTAAAGTATTTTTGGAAAGCCCTTGGTCCATATAATATACCCCTAAGCGGTGATTGACGCACTATTTTCAGTCCGCCACAGTGGGCTCATCTTTCTCTAAAGTGAAACTGCTGTGATATGGCCAATACAATCGAAAATGGCCATTATCTTTTTTCCTTCAATAGCTAGGGTGTCGGTTAAAGTATTTTTGGAAAGCCCTTGCTCCATATAATATACCCCTAAGCGGTGATTGACGCACTATTTTCAGTCCGCCACAGTGGGCTCATCTTTCTTTTAAGTGCAGTTTCTCTGATATAGCCAATACAATAGAAAATGGCCATTATCGTTTTTCCTTCAATAGCAAGGGTGTCGGTTAAAGTATTTTTGGAAAGCCCTTGGTCCATATAATGTATCCCCAAGCGGCGATTGACGCACTATTTTGCAGTCCGCCACAGTGGGCTCATCTTTCTCTAAAGTGAAACTGCTGTGATATGGCCAATACAATCGAAAATGGCCATTATCTTTTTTCCTTCAATACTTAGGGTGTCGGTTAAAGCATTTTCAGAAAGCCCTTGGCCCATATAATGTATCCCCAAGCGGCGATTGACGCACTATTTTGCAGTCCGCCACAGTGGGCACGTCTTTATCTAGAATACCACTCGTGAGAAAAGTAGGTTTATGTATGTGATAATGGTAAATATTTGTATAATTTTAATATTTTTTGGGAAATTTGAAGCGTTTGTGATATATTTTGGTTTTTTATTGTTTTTTTTTTTTTTTTTTTGAGCTAAATTTGGAGCTAAAATTGGAGCTAAAATCGTTTTAATATTATTGAATATTTGCTGTTAACTTTATAACACAGCTCTGCTAACGTGTTAACATTACGCTGAAAATTGAATTGGTTTGCGTCTCTGCTAGTTAAAGTTAACTTTATCTTCACGGACATGAGATATTGACACCTCAAGCAGACTTTTCTGTAGGGATTTTTAAACACTTTCCAGGAAAAGAAGAATTGTGAAAATGGGACCACACATGAAGATTTAGCAGCCCCAACAAATTTTCGAAATGCCAAGGTGACCAATTTTAGGGGCCTGCCAAAAGGCGCCAGGAGAACCTGGGGCCTTGAAATTTTGCACACAGTTTTGCTAACCAAAAGAGATATCTCTAACCCTTCTCACACGATATATTTTTTGCTAGTTTTTCTCCCACTGTGCCGCAGTGCGACACCACTCTGTCCAGAAGTTTTTACATGGCTGCCATACCAGATGTTACAGTACCTCACAAATATCACCAGCATTGGGAGGAGATAACCACAGCTGAAAAATTTTGTATGGTGTTCTCGCCAGTATTCGAACCCTAATGTTCAGCGTCATAGGCGAACATGCTTACCTCTGCGCTACACTGGCCTCATGCCTTGTCAAATACTGATTCATGCCAAATTTATCATTGTTTACTTCTTTTTATGAGTGACCACACAATAAGGTGATTTTACAAAACGGATACAAAACGCCTTACCTAATTACAAAGGCAGCGTGGCTGCTTTACCCATGCCTGAAAGTAGTGAAGTAGTAAACGAAGTGTCAATCATATGCATCAAACTGCATAAGAAACCACTTTTTCTGACCCAGCTAACCTCTTCAATATTTTTTGTTTCTTTGCAGTTGGTATACACACAATGGCCCGGGGCCATTGCCAGTACTGAGTGGACCACGCATACGTTTGTTGGGACCCATCTTGGCCATAGAGGCTGTTACAGGAGAAGATTCGGGTGTCTACAAGTGTACGGCCAGCAATGTGGGCGGCGAAGCAAGTGCCGAACTACGTCTTTCAGTGGCCACACCCATTCAGGTGGAGATACAGCCAAATATCCTCAGTGTGCACATGGGTGGCACAGCCGAATTTCGATGCCTTGTCACCAGCAACGGCAGTCCGGTGGGCATGCAAAACATTCTCTGGTACAAAGATGGCCGTCAATTACCATCATCGGGCCGCATTGAGGACACTCTAATTGTGCCACGAGTTGGACGCGAGAACCGAGGCATGTACCAGTGTGTTGTGCGACGTCCGGAAGGCGATACTTTCCAAGCCACTGCCGAATTGCAATTAGGAGGTAATCTCGCCATTAATTTAGCTTACGTTCATTTATTTGTCCATTCCCAATTCATGGCATGTCATCCGCACTGCACTGGACGCTTGTCCTTTATTTATTTGCTCTGTTTTCTCGTTTCTCGTTTACAGATGCCCCACCCGTTTTGCTGTACAGTTTCATCGAGCAAACATTACAACCGGGTCCGGCAGTAAGTTTGAAATGCTCAGCAGCCGGAAATCCAACACCACAGATTTCATGGACATTGGACGGATTTCCATTGCCATCCAACGGAAGGTAATTGAACTTTTAGTGCTCGGCCACATACAAAATGTATAAAACAAAAGGCAGTGGGAAAACAAACTCCAAGCGCAACAACAAAACAGGACACATCGCAAAGAATTCCCTTTATTTGTGTTCGAATGCATACAAATATTTGTACGAATTTAACATTTGGTGCTGCGGCGCATCGTCACATTTTTTATGCCGGAATGTTTGACTTCTGAATTTGTTCAGTTGGCTAAAAAAAAACTTTTTTTTTTTTTTGTTTTGCGAATAGTTAAATATTTATGTTGTAAATATTTTAGAGTTAACAAAAAATGAGGAAAAAATTCTATATTACTATCTAAAATCGAAATTTGGGCAATGGTAAACTTTAGATTTTTTCAAATGTTCTGCAAAAGTCGTTGCTGGCAACCATCAGTCTGTCAGCATGTTTTCCGCTATGACAGTGACCTGATGGACACCATGACTGAGACGTCTGTTCTAGCCAATGACAGCAAAGCAATAGATCTCTTCAAGTCTAGATGAGGCCACATAGTTTTGGAATGCTCACAGCCCCCTCTTTGTGACCATCTATCATTCGTTGTCCTTCGGGCCTGGTTCTGAAAACTTAGCTTACATCTCGCTACAGGCATACCCACAGATTCCAGTGTCCCTGGGGTGTGTAGGGGTAGTTCCTAGTCTCGCAAGTTCGTCTGCTTTACAATTCCCTGGCATATATCTCTTTAGACCGGCACCCAGAGCTGGTGAATTTTGAACTGTTCAGCCATCTCGTTGAGAGATCTGTGACAGTCGAGGGCGGTTTTTGTATTCCAAAATACGTTCTCCAGGGATTTAATGACTGCCTGGCTGTCTGAGAAGCCATTAACGCCAATCGTCGTCGTTATGACATTTTATCTTAGCCATACCACCACTTCCTTACTTGCAAGGATCTCCGCTTGATACACACTGCAGTGGTCGGGTATCAACCTTTTTCGATATGACCAGTTCTAGATCTTTAGAGTACACTCCATAGCCCACCCGGCTGTCTGGTTTGGAACCATCCGTCTATGTAACTTCTATTACCAGAGATTTCGTAGTTCTTTTTATCAAAAAGCGGCTCAGGTGGGGTATAATCCACACTGCCTGAAACATCGCATATTGCATCATATTGCATGCGACCAAAGAGAAAGCCCCTTTTGCCTCACAGCAGTGGTCGCAGCAATTTGTCCAGCCACAATGTCCAGAGGCATTAAATGTGCATCAGGTGGTGTCGTCGTCAGTGCGGCTGTGATGCACAAACAAGCCATACTTTGGATCTGGTGGAGCATTGAACAGTAGGTGGACTTTTGACGCGCCGTCCACCAGATCACAACACCATATAGCATTATAGGTCGGACAACTACAGTATATACCCAATGCATAACACGCGGTCTAAACCCTCCAACTTTTGTCAATAGCTCTCTTGCAGGAGTATAGGGCAAGAGTTGCCATTGTTGCCCCTCTCCAGAATGTTGGATTTGAAGTTAAATTTCCTGTCCAGAAAAACACCCAGGTATGTTGCGCTTTCTGTAAATGGAACATTCTCTCCTCCCAAGGAGACAGGTGCCATTGTAGGCAACTTGTATCTACTGCTGAATAGAACTACTTTTGTCTTGCACGGATTCATACCTTACCTAGACCACTTTCGGTAGCTCATTTCGCTGTTGCACGTAGAGCTTCCTGAAGTATATCTCTTAGAGGGCTGGGAAACTTTCCCCTAACCGCAATAGCCACGTCATCAGCATACGCGACCATTTTTACACCGTTTTCTTCCAGATACAATAATGTATTGTTAATGACTATATTCCAAAGTAGAGGAGACAGTACACCTCCTTGAGGTGTTCCTTTGCTGACCCATCTTTTAGATCCACAGATCCCAAGCCTGCCGTAATGCATATTTTAGTAAGTAAGTTATCAATAAACTTTCTTACAGTAGAGTTGATGCCTAGAAACTTCAACTCCTTTATGATTGACGTCGCTGTCAAGAAGTGCTACCATTGTATATTCCTTGACACCGAGAAAAACCTCTATGTAGTCGACTAGGTCGTGAGGGGCTGTTTCAGTGGATTTGCCTTTACTATATGCATGCTGATGCCAAGACGACAATCTCAAGGGATCTTTGTCCTTAGGTGTATTTCCATCAACCTCTCAAGAGTCTTCCACATAAAGGATGACAGACTAACGAAAACCTTTCGCCTTCGTGTGGTAAGGTTTTCCTGCTTTCGGAATGAAAATGACCTTCGTGTCCGCCCATCCCACAAGTATATATGACCCTCTGATACAAGCAGAGTATATCTCCTCTCAAGCTACAGTCTTTACACAGATTCTGAATATTTGTTGTGTCCATAGGCAGGTTAAGTTCAAAGATGGACTTTATCAGCCCATAGGTTGATATAGGCCCCATATAGACAGATTAATGATCTTGGCATAATACAGAGCGCATTTATGACCCAATTTCGCTGAAATTTAGAACATTGAACTGTGTTAGAGTCTTCGAGATCCGTGCGTTATATGGTCTAGATCGGTCTATATTTAGATCAGTGTGGGACACATGTGCTAGTGTGCGTAATATTTCCAACCCCATGAGCTTATGTTCGCATACACAAATATGTGCAATAGTGTGTGTGCATTTGCCCGCCACTGATTTAGATATAGCTGCCATATATACAGATCTCCTGGTTAAAGGTCTTGGATCCATAACAGATGCATTTGTTATCTGTTTTCGCCGAAATTCGCCACAATGAAAGACGCATTTATTATCTGATTTCGCTAAAATGCGGCACAATGAGTAGTGTAAGGCCGTTCGACTGAGGGGGACTTTAGTACCGAGCATGCTCTAGATCGGGCTATATTTGGATATAGCTGGGCCTATAAGAGGCGAACTTATTAACAGATTTTGCTGTAATTTGGTACAGGGAGCAGTGTTAGGCTATTCAAAATCCGTGTTCTTTATGGTCCAGATCACTTTACATTTGGATATAGATGTTACGTATGCCGATCTCCCGATTTAAGGTCTAGGGGCCATGAAAGGCGCATTTTTTACGGTCTAGGGGCCATAAAAGGAGCATTTTTTGTTATCGGATTCCGCTGAATTAGGAAAGAATGAGTTGTATTAGACCACTACACATCCTGAGTTTAGTGTAGATCCCACTTTTTTTGGACATAGCTATAGAGACCAATCTACCATCTTATGGTCTAGAGCAGTTGATTGTGTTAGACCCCTCGGCGTGCCTGGTGAGTTTGATCCAGATCGAACCATTATTCAATAAAGCTGCTAAAGTTTTATAACGGTGTATTTTTCACCGAACTGACGAAATGATGCATATCCGAAATGGTGGGTATCCAAAATTTGGGCCGGCCCAACTTAATGTGTTTGTACTTGTTTAGGGTATAACCCTCCACCATAGGATGGGGGTATACTAATATCGTCATTCTGTTTGTAACACCTCGAAATATGCGTCTGAGACCCCATAAAGTATATATATTCTTGATCGTCATGTCATATTAAGTCGATCTAGCCATGTCCGTCCGTCTGTCCGTCCGTCTGTCCGTCCGTCCGTCCGTGTGTCGAAAGCACGCAAACTTTCGCAAGAGTAAAGCTAGCCGCTTGTCCTGTCCGTCTGTCTGTCTGGAGGAATAAAGCTAAGGAATTGACATTTTGTACAAATAGTTCTTATTAGTGTAGGTCGGTTGGGATTGTATATGGGCTATATCGGGTCATGCTTTGGTATAGGTTCCATATACACTAATCTCACAATTTAACTTCTTGAGCTTCTAAATTTTTGAGAAGAGAGCCTCAGTGAGGAGTGGCACTGGCTTTTAATTAAATACTGAGTACCAATGATACTCGAGATGACAAGGCAAGTTATTGGCGCTTTCAAATAACCAATGGCCAACCTCAGCGTTTGTTCTCAGGTTGGGGGCGGCTGAAGGCAAGCGTCGGATCTTGGAGCAAGAGGCTCGCCACAACGAGGGATACATGTGCAATCGCCCAAAACCCATGCAGTTGGGGCTCTGGGGGAGTAACTCGTTCCGCAAAACTATGAGAATCACTCTGAGAAACAAAGGAATAGTAAAAACGGACCCCCCTAATGTTGATGACCCACGTAAACGAAAAGAGGACCATGATTTGCCTATCTGCACCTGGAATGTCCGCACTCTCTATAGAGAAGGTGCAAACGAAAAAGGGACCATGATTTGCGGATCTGCACCTGGAATGTTCGTACTCTTTGTAGAGAAGGTGCAGTATACACGCTGGCGGATGTATTACAGAAGTACAAGCCAGATATTACCGCCTTACAGGAAGTGCGATGGACTGGGAATGGCGTCACTACAATACCAAACGGTGACGAACTCTACTATAGCTGCCATAACACGAGGTATGAATTTGGCTATGGATTTGTGGTAAGTCGGAGACTAAAACACCTTGTCTCCAGCTTTACTCCGTTTAATGAGAGGTAGTCACAATCCTTATAAAAGCCAAATTCTTCAACATCAGCCTTATTTGTGCCCATGCCCCGACGGAAGACAAGGGCGAGCAGATTAAGGATATTTCTACGAGCGCCTAGAGAGAGGATACGACCGCTGCCCCGCCCATGATATTAAAATCGTTCTGGGAGATTTTAATGCGATGAACTGGGAAGGAAGACATCTTTGGTCAAACAGTCGAAAAGTTTTGCATCGACGAGATAACGCCTAGTAATGGGTTGAGGCTGATAGATTTTGCCGCGACAAAAAACATGGTAGTTAGTGGCACCAAATTTCAACATAAAAATATTCACAAGGCTGCATGACTGTCACCCGAACAAAACACGAGGAACCAAATTGATCACGTTGTGATAGATGGAAGGCATTCATCCAACGTGTTAGATGTACGATCGATCCGTGGAGCGAATATAGATTCGGATCATTACCTTGCTGCAGCATAGGTTCGCACCCGTTTGAAAATGGCGAGGAAAGTACTATCTGACACTTCACAAAAGCTGGACATTGGAAAGCTGCAAACACAACAAATGGCAGTGGCATACTCCACTCGACTGACCCAACTGCTTGATGAAAGCACTCCTTGTTCCGATGATATAACGGCCCGGTGGCAAACCATTGATCATTCCATGGAAAATGCCGCGAAATTCGTACTTGGGTGCCGAAAGCCTGCCCCCAAGAAACCCGTGGTACGACCAAGAGTGTCGAGATGCTACTGAAACCAAGAATGCGGTATATAGAGCAACCCCACAATCAGTAGCAACGCGCCATATGAAGGAGAGGTATCGGGAGAAAAGGAGAGAGGAGAAACGTCTATTCCGCAGAAAAAAAGAGGAAATGGAAAGACGTGAATGTGAGCGAATTGAGATGTACAGGAGTCAGAATGAAGTCCGGAAATTCTACCAAAGAATTAAACATCAAATCGATGGCTTTGGTGCAGCCACATCCTCCAGCAGAGACAAAGAAAGAAATCTGGTAACTGACGCAGATAACATGCTGAGGATATGGAAAGAAAATTTTACCTTACTGCTAGTGTCCGACGTTGGCGGCCAAGAGGATAACGCAGAACCAATCCCTGATGATGGTATAGAATGTTTACCTCCTCATCAGAATGAGGTCCAAGTAGCAGTGACCCGACTAAAGAACAACGAGGCAACGGGAGCCGACGGGTTACCCGCTGAACTATTTAAGACCGGAGGCGACACGCTGATAAGGCATATGCATCAGCTTATCTGCGCAATCTGGAGAGAAGAACGCAACCTCAGCATACTATGTCCCGTACACAAGAAAGAAGACAAGACGGAATGTGCCAACTACAGAGGAATAAGTCTCGTTCCCATCGCATACAAGATACTCTCGAACGTACTGTGTGAAAGATTAAGACCTAAAGTCAATGAGATAATTGGGCCCTATCAATGCGGCTTTAGAACTGGTAAATCTATTCAGACCAGATGTTCACACTGCGCCAAATCTTGGAAAAGACCCAAGAAGGACAAATCAACACCTACCATCTCTTTGTTAACTACAAAGCCGCCTTCGATACTCCTTTAGGTTCAAAGGTATTTCAAGCCA
The DNA here is from genome assembly GCF_963082655.1 of Stomoxys calcitrans. Taxonomy (NCBI): domain Eukaryota; kingdom Metazoa; phylum Arthropoda; class Insecta; order Diptera; family Muscidae; genus Stomoxys; species Stomoxys calcitrans. The sequence goes on from NC_081552.1 coordinate 206,779,214, forward strand.
TGTCTGAGTTTGGTATCCCTGCAAAATTATAAAGACTCTGCAGAATGACACTTGTTGATACGCGTTCTTCAGTAAGAATAGGAACGAATCTCTCTGAACCATTTAATACCAAACAAGGTTTCAGACAAGCAGACAGCCTATCGTGTGATCTCTTTAATATCCTGCTGGAGAAAATTATACGAGATGCAGATGAGTATAGATAAAGCACACTAATCACAAGAGAACACATGCCACTCGACTATGCCGACGACATTGACATCATAGTTCGGTCAGTGGAAGTAGTAACTGCAGCCTTTGAAAGAATCGAAAGAGAGTCAATGAAAATGGGTCTGGCAGTAAATGGAGATAAGACGAAATGGATGGTTTCAACTCCCAAAAAGCCTTGCACAACCGAGCAGATAAAGAAAATGGAGAAAGTTGGGAACCACAACTTGGAGATAATCAGCAATTTTATTTACCTCGGCACCGCCGTAACCGAAACGAATGACAACAGTTTTGAGATAAAGCGAAGAATAATACTGGCAAGCAGATGCTACTTTGGACTAAGTAAGCAGTTTAGAAACAAGGCCACCACTTGACAGACGAAGATTACACTATACAAGACACTGATACTACCCCTGTTGTTATATGGTTCTGAGGCATGAGTACTTGTAAAACCAGATAAGGCAGTACTTGGAGTATTTGAGAGAAAGATTCTTCGTAAAATGTATGAACCAGATTGCGTTAATGGAGAATATGGGCGTCGTGTGAACTACGAGCTGTATGACGACGATACCATAGTTACACGCATCAAAATATAAAGGCAGCGTATTGTCACGTTGTCAGAATGGATGAAGAAGCTCCAGCAAAGAAGTCTTTAGAAGGCAAACACGGTGTTACAGACAAACCGGGAAGTCCAAAAGCCCGATGGAAAGATCAAGTGGTGGGAGACACCTCGAAACTTGGTGAAATTTTAGAATGATCGCAAAAGATCGAGGCGCTTGGAACGCTATTCTACGTTCGGCTAGTGGAACAAATGTTCTGTCATAGCCAATTAAAGCAGGTAGGAGCTTAAAGAGGGTGCAGTTCTTGTCCATTTTTTCTAAACTTTCGCAAGATGTGTTTTTTTTTTAATTTCTAACAATTGTCAGATTTTTTTAAGAATTTTTGGAAATTGGACCACAAATGATGATCTGGCAGTTCGAAATTTTTCGAAATGCCAAGGACTACCTAGGGTTTTTTTCCTGGTTTTTCTTCGATTTTATCGAAAAAACCCTTACTGTTCAGATCCTTCATGCTATCTATCAAATTCAAGCTACCTGTTTTGGCAAGAACAGTCAGGGCGTAATGCCGAGTTTATATTTGATACATAATGCCATATAAACTCCTTCCCAATAATACAACTCAACACTAGCGTCCACCCAATTTGTTTTGTTTAATTTAAATGATAGGAAGCCCTAGTTGAAAGGTCCTGTAACAAAGGCTACATACACACCTGTTATACCACAAACGTAAGGACGGACCTTGGATAATTTGTAAATGTAGGAAATTAACTTTTGCATTAAAGCCATTTTAAAATGCTACAATATCCTGTCTAGAACTACAAACTGTTCTCATCCATCCATTGTGTTTTTGTGCAAATATTGTCGTTCATTTTAATTCGTTTTTTTTCCCCTGGTTTACTGTTTGCTAAAGATTTTTAATTACAATACAGCGTCAGACATTTATCTGTGTGCTCGTTGTTTTCTTCATTACCAACAAATTCAGCTTAATGTGGCTTAATGTTGTGTACCTAGGAAAGGGATGGAAGTGTGTACAGTCGTATATCCTGTGGAATAAACACACATACATGCGTCAATGTCTCTCAAGAGACCAAAAGAGGGAACATTGAAACACGGCGAAACAGGCAGGTTGTTGAAATGTAAGTTTTTTTATTACTTTTTTTTCTTGTACCAAAAGGCCGACGTCGTCGCTTATGGTGCTGTAATGATTAAAAGTAAAATATCCTTTAACATATACAAACACACAAACACACACACACACACACACTTGCATAATATAGCATAATGAACAAATGGCAATGTGTATGGCTTCCGTTTCCTGCCATCCATATACATATTGGAATGGATGAATGTTCCATGTGCAAATTTCAATGTATTTCTAATTGCTTACTGCACAAACAAATCGTGATCTTCCCCTTGGATTCGCAGCAATCTCCTATACGGGGCAGCATATTGCAACTCCACCCCCTGACATTGTCACATTAATCAGTATGGATGACTTTGTTGAAATCGCATGAACAATATGCTGATTATCAGACATATGCAGATGGAAATCGGAATGTGTATGTGCTCAGGTGTAACTAAAAGTCAGAGCCTAGCTAAGAGCATCAACATTTCAAGGATACCAAATAATAATAAACTAAAGAGCTTTTTCTCCATAATGTACAAAACACATGGTAAAATGGCAGCAAACATGAAGAAATAAAGATTGGAGAGGAGTCTGTAACTAAAATGGCATAAACTGCATGGAGTTAAAGGTTGAACTTTTTTTTTGCTGAAAATTGTCTCTATTAATATGTGATAAAAGTTTTGATTTCCAAATGAAGTTAAGTCCCTTAAAGTGAAAATTGGGAGATACATATAATGGGAGCAATATTTAAATCTGAAACGATATCTAAGAAATTGAGTAGTGATCTGAAAAGATACTAGAAAAAACTTCATGCCAAATTTCGTCGTGCTCAGTTAATGCAGGCCAGAATCCGAGGATCGTCCACTGGCTCTACAGTAGCGTGATTAGACCAATACTTACTTCAGCCTACTTGATGGCACAATCCGCATCGTTTGGGTGCCAAGTCATTAAGGAGTAAGAGGCCAGACGATTTGGCAGTAAAGGCAAGAGGACCGCCGTCAATAAACTTGGTTAAACCGAAGCCTTTCGGGTCGATGCAGTCCGAGTTAAGTGCGTGGGCCACGAACGATGGACGGCGAAAATCCTATGGGGTGATCCGGATCGTGAGAGGACGAAGCTTTAACTGAAAGGAAGTAAGACGGAGGTCAGTATTGCTTTTGGTACCATAATGGGACACATTACGAGCTCATTTATGCAAAATCGTTGCGGCAAGTAATGATGAGACGTTGGAGCATTTCCTATGTCATGGCCCGGCTTTCGCGGCTAAAAGACACCGGTACTTAGGTGTTGAGCATAAAAGACATTGACGAAAATCTCAACAGGATTACGGCTGCACTGATGGGGTTTTTTCAAAGATAGTTGTTCTCATCGGGAAAGGATATCAGCCCTTAAAAAACCCTGCATGACCGGGGAGATTCGCAATATTTGGAAATATTGTTTTGCCCAAAAAGTAATTGCGGCTTTTTAAAAGAAAGTAAATGCATTTTTAATACAACTTAAAATGAACTTTAATCAAATATACTTTTTTTTCTAAAGCAAGCTAAAAGTAACAGCTGATAACTGACAGAAGAAAGATGGCAATTACAGAGTCACTAGCTGTGAAAAAATTTGTCAATTTGCCGACTATATGAAAAATCCGCAATTACTTTTTGGGCAACCAGGTCCGCAGACTTTTTAACAGATCACGTTGTAAGAAGAAGTTTATTGGAATGTGTATTAGGCAAGGCCCAAGTAAAAATATGAGAATACCAGAGCGGCAAAATGAGCCTCCTGGAAGCATTTCCTCGAACAAGTCGATAGTGTTAATGACGCCGATGAAAAAGTTTCTCTCATAAACCCATGTCCCAACTGAAACTTTACTAGACGACATGGGAATGGGAGCAGAGACAACGGAGGACATGTTAAGGCTTTTGAAGAAACCCCATTTTCCACAGGATACGACGGGACTCACGGAAACACCGGAAATGAGGAATGAGGTGATCGAAGGTTTATCATAACGGAATTATGCTTAAGGAAGCCTTGAGGAGCTTCAAACCATTAAAGTCACCCGGACCTGATGGAATATTTTCGGCGTTACTGCAGAAGGAGGCAGACTATTTAGCCACTATTTTCACAGCGTGCCTGAACTTGCATATACTCCAAAGCGTGGCAGGAGGCAAGGGGGTTATTTATACCCAAGCCTGGCAAGGCAAGTTATGCGTCACCAAAGGCCTATAGACCTACACGCCTTATGTCCTACACAAAACCATGAACGTATTGTGGGTACCATGATAAAAACAGGACATACGGCGAACTTCTCAAATGCAAACATCATGCCGATGTCCAGGGAAGGTCGGTGGAGACTTCCCTGCACGAGGTTGTGCATAAATTAGAAGAATACTTCAATGCCAAAACGTGCACTCTGGCTGTATGCATTGACATAGAGGGGGCTTTTAATAATGCGTGCGTACTGACACACTGATCCAATCCTTAGACCATAACATGGTGAACCCGGTCCTTAGAGATTGGATAAACCATATGCTAAGCAACAGGTGGATAAATTGTTTGTCCCATGGCATAAATATAAGGGATAAAGTGGCACAAGGCAGGCCACAGGTTGGGCAGTTTATCGCAAATTATTTCAGGCTGTCAATCTTCCTTTGTGTTCCGGTTTTCAAAATTCTCGAACCGTTTCAAATTACAAAGAAATATCTCTACTCGTTTTCACACGGCATGTTTTTTACTCGTTTTTTTTTCGATTTTCTACCACTGTGTGACGTTGCCCGCATAAGCGATTATCCTGGTGCCATCTACGACCAAACAGGAGTTCATTTATCATTAGGTTCCACAGAATGTATCAGATTGTCATGTATAAATGCGAGATGGAGCGACGCAAAGGTCATATTCATTCCGAAAGCAGAAAAACAATACCACACGAAGGCGAAAAATGTTTGTCCTATTAGTCTGTCATCCTTTATGCTGAATGCTCTTGAGAGGTTGCTAGAAACACATCTTAGGGCAGAGATCCCTGGAGATCGCCTGTCGCCAGCATGCACATATAGAAACGGCAAATCCACTGAAACAGCCCTTCATGACCTACTCGGCTACATAGAGGGTGCTCTCGCTGTCAAGGTAGCATTTCTTGACATTGAAGGTGCCTTGAATAATGTAAAACCGACGTCAATCATGAAGGAGAGGAACACCTCAAGGAGGTGTACTGTCTCCTCTACTTTGGAATGTAGCCATTAAGAATATAATATTGTCTCTGGAAGAAAAAGGTGTAAAAGTGGTCGCGTATGCTGATGACGTGGCAATTGCGGTTAGGGTAACAATTTCCCAGCACTTTAAGAGATATACTTCAGGAAAAGCTAGGTGCAACAGCAAAGTGGGCTCCCGAGAGTGGTCTAGGTATAAATCCGTGCAAGACAGAAGTAGTTCTTTTCAGCAAGAGATACAAGTTGCCTACAATGGCACCTGTCTCCTTGCAAGAGGAGAATGTTCCAGGAAATTAAACTTCAAATCCAACATTTCAAAAAGGGCAAGAAAGGCAACTCTTTACTTATACATCTCCAAGAAAGCCATTGGCAAAAGTTGGGGGTTTAGATCGCGTGTCATGCATTGGGTATATACTGCAGTTGTCAAACCTATAATGCTATATGGTGTTGTGGTTCGGTGGACGGCGCTTCAAAAGTCCACCTACTGTTTAATACTAAAACGGATCCAAAGGATGGCTTGTTTAGGCATCACAGCCGTCTGATGCTACATCTTATGCCTCTGGATATTGTGACTAGACAAATTGCAGCGACCACTGGCGTGAGGTTACGGGAGCTTTCTCATTAGTCATGTGGCGGCTACTGACACTATGTGATCCTTGATACAATCTCCGATGTTATAGGCAGTGTGGATAACACCCTACCTGAGCTGCTTTTTGATAAAAAGTACGGTTCCACTATTCCTGATAGAACCGATTGGAAGTACGATATTCCTGGTAACAGAAGTTACATAGACATCTATACGGATGGTTCCAAACTAAACGACCAGGTGGGCTTTGGGGTGTATTCTTAAGATCTAGAACTGATCATATCGAAAAGGTTATTCGAACACTGCAGGTTGCATCAAGTGGAGATCCTTCAATTAAGGAAGTGATGAAATGGCTAAAATATAACATCATAACGACGATTGGCATAAATATCTTCTCAGACAGCCAGGTAGCCATAAAATCCCTAGAGAACATATCTCTGAACACAAAAACCGCCCTCAACTTCACTAAAATTCACCTGTTCTGGGTGCCGGGCCACATAGATATCCCAGAGAATTGTAAAACGGACGAAATTGCAAGACTAGGAACTACCTAACACACTCCAGGGACACTGGAATCTGTGGGTATGCCTCTAGCGACACGTAAGCTAAGTGTGCAGGACCACAATCGAAAAACAACGAATGATAGATGGTCACAAAGAGCGGGCTGTGAGCATTCCAAAACTATGTGGGCTAATCTAGACTTGAAGAGGTCTACTGTTTTGCTGTCATTGGCTAGAACAGACGTCTCAGTCTTTGTCTCCGTCATAACAGGTCACTGTCTAATCGGAAAACATGCTGACAGACTGAACATGCTGACCATCAACGACTTTTCCAGAAGCAATGAGGACATCGAAGAAGAAGAGACAATAGAACATATTAGCAGTCAGAAGGAGTTCCACTTTAGGTTCTGATTTCTTCGAGAACCTGTCTGACTTGGCGGATGTGAACATTCGCAAGTTGTTGGGCTTGTGAAAGCGATCTGGAAGGTTCAACGGTAGGAACTAGAAGGCATTTTCCTTCTTCTGTTCCTGTGGTATCACAATGGACGAAAAAGTCAAGTGAGTGTGAAGGCAGACAGACACTTAAACCTAACCTAGGTTCCACAGAATCGGCGAGAAAACCCTTTCCTGGGGCGATCTCTTTTCACCCGCCTCCTGACCACACTATCTCCCATGTTCGCATTAATAATCCTGCCATAAAGCATATTATTACTCTACTAGTAGAGTATGGGTCCAGTGCTCTGACTATCGATCCTATCTTCATGTTATTGAATATCCCCTTCTGTCGGAGGGACAACACAAACTCTACCACTTCGTGTAGGGGCACCGACCTGCCTTTGAGGAATGCGTATTGTGCCCCACCGAGGTTCTCCGGCATCAGTCCTCCTCTCACCTTCAGGTCAATCGGTCTCTCCAATGTTTTGGGCAAAAACGATGACTGATATCACCTCACCCTGTATAGGCAGTTTATTCAGTATAAACCATTGTCAGTTATGAATCTTCGATGAATCCTCGACTTCAAATAGGAGGTCTATTATCACCGAGCTTAATAATACCCACCACCGAAGGATGGGGGTGTGTTCATTTTGACATTCCGTTGGCAACACATCGAAATTTCCATTTCCGACCCCATAAAGTATATATATTCTTGGTCACCGTAAAAATCTTAGACGATCTAGCCATGACCGTCCGTCTTTCCATCTGTGTGTCGGTGTGACCATCTGTCTGTTCAAATCACGCTACATCCTTTAAAAATAGAGATATTGAGCTGAAGCTTTGCACAGATTCTGTTTTTGTTCAAAAGCAGGTTAAGTTCAAAGATGGGCTATATCGGACTATATCTTGATATAGCCCCCATATAGACCGATCCGCCTATTTAGGGTCTAAGGCTCATAAAAGCCACATTTACTATCCGATTTTATTGAAATCTGGGACAGTGAGTTGTGCTAGGCCAGTCGACATCCTTCTTCAATTTGGGCCAGATTGGTTCAGATTTGGATATAGCTGCCATATAGACCGATATCTCGATTTGAAGATTTGGGACCATAAAAGGCGCATTTATTATCCGATTTCGCCGAAATTTGAGACAGTGAGTTGTGTTAGGCCCTTCGTCATCCTTCGTCAATTTGGCTCAGATCGGTCCAGATTTGGATATAGCTGTCACATAGACCGATCCCTCGATTTACGGACTTGGGACCATAAAAGTCGCATTTATGGTCTGATTTCGCCGTAATTTGGGACAGTGAGTTGTGTTAGGGCTTTCGACATCCCTCTTCAATTTGACCCAGATCGGTTCAGATTTGGATATAGCTGCCATATAGACCGATCACTCGATTTAAGGTCTTGGGCCCATAGAAGCCGCATTTAAAATCTGATTTCGCTGAAATTTGGGACTTTGAGTTGTGTTAGGCCTTTGGACATCCCTCTTCAATTTTTCCCAGATCGGTCCAGATTTGGATATAGCTGCCATATAGACCGATCACTCGATTTAAGGTATTGGGCCCATAAAAGGCGCATTTATTGACCGCTTTCGGCAAAATTTTAGCCAGTGAATTGTGTTGGGCCCTTCGGCACCTTTTTTCAATTTGGCTCAGATCGGTGTAGATTTGGATATAGCTGTCATATAGACCGATCACCCGATTTAAGGTCTTGGGCCCATTACAAGCGCGTTTATTGTCCGATTTCGCTGAAATTTGATACAGTGACTTGTGTCACTCTTTTCGACTTCCCTCTTCAATTTGGCACAGACCGGTTTAGATTTGAATATAGCTGCCATATATACCGATCACTCGATTTAGGGTCTTGGGCCCATAAAAGACGCATTTATTGTCCGATTTCGCCGAAATTTGGAACAGTGAGTTGTGGTGGGCCCCTGGACATCTTTATTCAATTTGTCCGAGATCGGTTCAGATTTGGATATAGCTGCCATATAGACCGATCACTCGATTTAAGGTCTTGGGCCCATAGAAGACGCATTTATAATCCGATTTCGCTGAAATTTGACACAGTGACTAATGTGAGGCTTTTCGACTTCTCTCTTCAATTTGGCCCAGATCGGCCCAGATTTGGATATAGCTGCCATATAGACCGATCACTCGATTTAAGCTCTTGGGCCCATAAAATGCGCATTTATTGTCCGATTTCGCCGAAATTTGGGACAGTGAGTTGTGTTTGGCCTTTGGACATCCCTCTTTAATTTGACCCATGTCGGTTCGGATTTGGATATAGCTGCCATATAGACCGATCTCTTGATTTAAGGTTTTGGGCCCATAGAAGGCGCATTTATTGTCCGAGTTCGTCGAAATTCGGAACAGTGAGTTATGGTAGGCCCTTTGACACCATTTTTCATTTTGGCTCAGATCGGTCGAGATTTGGATATAGCTGCCATACAGATCGATCTCTCTTTTTAAGGTCTTGGGCCCATAAACGGCGCATTTATTGTCCGATGTCGCCGAAATTTGGGACAGTGAGTTGTGTTAGGCCTTTGGACATCCCTCTAAAATTTGATCCTTATCGTTTCAGATTTGGATATAGATGATATATAAACCCATTTCTCGATTTAATGTCTTTTTCTCCCTCAAGAGGTGTCGCACTCCGGCTGATCATTCGTACTCAGCTATTAAAGGAAGTTCCTTATTATTGAGCTAAAACTTTAATCGAACAGCACTCATTGATGTGTGATAAGCTTGCTCCTGTTCCTGAATGCAGTGTTCAAGGGTAAAAATTGTAATTTTAAAGTCTTGTCCACCGGGCTCAAATGGACAGTTGTCTTGATAATTGCAGATTCTGCAATTGCTCGGTCCTGGTCTTTTTCCAGGCGCTCTTATTCTATATGTTTTGGGTACCTCATCTTTTCTTTAACTGATGCTTGGGCACGGGGTAAGAGTTGTGTTAAAATAATTGGATGGCCTCTTATTTAATCGAAAAAAAGACACTAAACGATGCCACTGAGCAGAAACAAACTACTGCACTTATGACGATTTAAGTGTCTTCGTTTCAGGTTATTCATACTATTCTCCCCATCTTTGAGTGGCATAATGAAAAGGCCTTTTGCACCCCAGCAGCATCTTTTTGAGTAGTCAATGACCAGTCGTCCATGCTACTTATTGCCATACACAAAGAAAGCAATAATTTTCAGTTCATTAATTTGCATGAGGGTTTTTACCTTTAAATCAAGTCTCTTTACCACAAAAACAAAATTTGCAACCAGCACCACATCAAGAAATTTTTATGTGGTTTTTTCTTGTTTTGTGGAAGGGAAACTATACAGAAATGGATCTGCAGTCCTATTTGTGTCAAGATGCCTTAATGAAAACTGAATTTTACTTGACTTGCTCTTTATTGTCCGGCAGTTTTTGTTTTTTCAAGGAAATTCCTTTTGCCGGTGCTTCTCTTTTAATCCCTTGTTTGTGCAAATTTCCATTTTTCATTTTTTTTTTCTTTTTGTTTTTGGGAGCACATTCATATCTTTTTTTCACTTTTGCCAAATCCCATAGTCATTATAAAAACCCTGGTATCTGTTGAAATACAGGCGCACCAGCAGATGCTGTTGCTGCAGCTGCAGGTGAAAAACAAATCTCATACAGCACTGAATAAATAAAAGGATTTGGATCGATTTAAAACTTGATTTTCCTGTTTTGTTGATATTAAACGATTTTCAAACGAAAAAAATTGAGGCAATAAATGAAATTTGTTATGAAACTGTAGTTTGGGGCATATAAAAGCTTTGGTTTTGTTGGCCTCTAAATTTCCATTGAACGAGTTGCGAGGGCTTGGATAGTTTGAAATTATTTCTTTAACTTTAACACATATTTGAAATGTCTCTGTTTTGAATGAAGTCTTCACTTCCTTTCGTTTTCTCTTTAGATTCATGATTGGTCAATACATTACCGTACACGGTGATGTCATTAGCCACGTTAACATTACCCATGTCATGGTCGAGGATGGTGGCGAATATGCCTGCATAGCAGAGAATCGTGCTGGACGTGTTCAACATGCTGCCCGATTAAATATTTATGGTAAGTGCATCATCTGCATAATTCCTCATGTAACTGATTGTAAACAGATTGAACGCTTCAATGGCTTTATCTATGATTTTGATGGAAATTAATCCGATTACTATGAACACAATCAATAACCAGGGGGGGCAGGGGGATGGGGGTTCTTACATTAGCTTGATCCCAATCTTTGCCTTGTAGTGTTTAGTTTTGGTAACATTGTACCCACCTTACAATTTAAGGTGGGTACAATGTTAGGAAAATCCCTTTTCCTAATGATGAACTCACTTGAATATAGGGTGCGCTTTTGTTACCACACTAGCTCCCGCTCCGCTGTGCCTTCTTTTACTTTATATGGAACAAAATTATTCTTTGAATATTTATTTTCTGCCCCTATCCCAAGGCAGCAGCCGTTTGCATGTACCGGATTGACCCGATGAAGTCCTTCATCGGCAAGGGCTCCCGCCTCAGTGTACAACACACTGCTACAACAACATCAACAACAATTAAAAAGCTTCCAGTGAAATACCATGCTACGATAAGACTATGTGTATATCGCTTGACTAACAATATTCTATCGGCGTATATAACAAGCAAAAGCGGTATAAGTTCAGCCGGGCCGAATCTTATATACCCTCCACCATGGAACACATTTGGTCCGATTCGGACCATAAGTAAATTATATGTTGGAGACTTGTGCAAAATTTCAGCCAATTCGAATAAGAATTGAGCCCCATGGAGGCTCAAGAAGTAAAGTAGAGAGATCGATTTATATGGGAGCTGTATCAGGCTATAGACCGACTGAGACCATAATAAACATGAGAGGATCCGTTGTACAAAATTTCAGACAAATCGGATAAAAATTGCCACCTTTGGAGGCTCAAGAGGCAAGGTCCAAGATGGGTTTATGTGGCAGCTATATCAAACCATGGACCGATATGGTCCATTTACAATCCCAACCGACCTACACCAATAAGAAGTAGTTGTGCAAAATTTCAAGCGGCTAGCTTTATTCCTTCGAATGTTAGCGACAGACATGCGGACGGAAGGACAGTAGGACGGACATGGCTAGATCGACTTAAAATGTCATGACGATCATGACACGCTTCCAGCGGCTCAAGAATGGGATATGTGAATATGGGAGCTATATAAGGTTATAGACCGATTTAGACCGTACTTAGCACAGATGTTGGAAGTCGTAATGGAAAGCCGCGTGCAAAATTTCAGCCAAATTGGACAAAATTTGCGGCTTGTAAGGGCTCAAGAAGTCATATCGGGAGATCGGTTTATATGGGAGCTATATCAGGTTATAGACCGATTAAGACCTTACTTGGAACAGTTGTTGGAAGTCGTAACGGAACGCCGCGTGCAAAATTTCAGCCAAATCGGACAAAATTTGCGGCTTGTAAGGGCTCAAGAAGTCATATCGGGAGATCGGTTTATATGGGAGCTATATCAGGTTATAGACCTATTAGGACCGTACTTAGCACAGTTGTTGGAAGACGTAACGGAACGTCGCGTGCGAAATTTCAGTCAAATCGGACAAAATTTGCGGTTGCCAGGGGCTCAAGAAGTCAAATCGGGAGATCGGTTTAAATGGGAGCTATGTCAGGGTATAAACCGATTTGGACCGTACTTGGCACAGTTATTGAAAGTCATAACAGAACACTACAGCCAATCAGCAAATCGGACAAAAATTGCGGCTACCAAGGGCTCAATAAATCATATCGGGAGATCGGTTTATATGAGAGCTATATCTAAATCTGAACCGACATGGCCCATTTGCAACCCCCAACGACCTCCATTAATTGCAAGTATCTGAGCAAAATTTCAAGCGGCAAGCTATACACTTTTGACCTCTACCGTGATTATGACAGACGGACGGACGGACATTGCTAAACCGGCTCAGAACATCGAGACAATCAAGAATATATATACTTTATGGGATCTCAGACGAATATTTCGAGCGGTTACAAACAGAATAACGAAATTAGTATACCCCCATCCTATGGTGGAGGGTATAAAAATGAACTTGGGTTTGTTTGTTTCTGTGTTTGTTTGCTTGTGAGTTTGTACGAAATTAGTATACCCTCATCCTATGGTGGAGGGTATAAAAATGAACTTGGGTTTGTTTGTTTCTGTGTTTGTTTGCTTGTGAGTTTGTACATGTGTTTCATCCGCATAGACTCAAAAACGGCTAAACCGATTTCTTTGAGATTTCTACAGATTGTGGGGAGTGGTCCGGAAGGAGCAATAGGAATTAAGTTTTTTGATATCCAAAGAGGGCGGAACCTCCCCCTTACACCAAAAGTACGACCCAACAATAAAAGTGGACCGATCGGGACAATATGGGACTTAAATGAAAGGTATTCAAGAGTAAAGTACGAATTTGATATTAACAAGTAAAAGCGTGATAAGTTCGGCCTGGTCAAATAGATCGCATTTTTCGAGAATTGCTATAATATTGGAGCTATATCAAGTTATAGTTCGATTCGGACCATAATTGAATTGAATGTTGAAGTCCAGAGTAGAAGTCATTGTGTAAAATGTCAGCTAATTCGAGTAAGAATTGCGCCCAAGAAGTAAAATAGAGAGATCGGTTTATATGGGAGCTGTATCAGGCTTATAGACCGATTTCAACCATATTTGACAGGTATGTTGAGAAGTAGTTGTACAAAATTTCAGCCAAATCGGATAATTACGCCCTCTGGAGGCTCAAGAAATTAAGATCCCAGATCGGTTTATATGACAACTATATCAGGTTATGGATCAATTTGAACCAATTTTAGAACAGTTATTAGAGGTCTTAACAAAACACATCGTGCAAAATTTCAGCCAAATCGGATGAGAATTGCGCCCTCTAGACGCTCAAGAAGTCAAGACCCCAGATCGGTTTATATGACAGCTATATCAGGTTATAAACCGATTTCAATCATACTCAGCACAGTTGTTGGAAGTCGTAATAACACACCTCATGCAAAATTACAGCCAAATCGGATAAGTATTGTGCCCTCTAGATGCTCAACAATTCAAGATCCAAGGTCGGTTTATGTGGCAGCTATTTATATCAAAACATGGATCGATATAGCCAATTTACAATCCCAACTGACCTACACTTATAAGAAGTATTTGTGCCAAATTTCAAGCGGCTAGCTTTACTCCTTCGAAAGTTAGCGTGCTTTTGACAGACAGACAGATGGACAAACAAACGGATGGACGGACAAAAGGACAGTCGGACACACGGACAGATAGACGGACGGGCATGACTAGATCGACTTAAAATGTAATGACGTTCAAAAATATATATACTTTGTGTGGTCTTAGGCAAATATTTCGAGGAGTTACAAACAAAATGTCAAAATTAGTATACCCCCATCCTATGATAGAGGGTATAACCGACCCCAAAACCCCCAAAATAGGTTTATTGGAGGATAATGACGAAATGGGGCTCTAATAAAATGTATTCTAGAGTAGGTTACGAATATGGTCAGGAAGGGGGCGGATATTGGAATATCAAAATCTAAAGTGGAACGATAGGGACAATATGGGTATCAAATGAAAGATATTGGATAGTGGTCCCCCAGCACTTGGTCCGATATTTGGATATCAGATACGTTTTCTTATCTTAAATACCTTTCATTTGAGTCCCATATTGTCATATTTGGTCTATGTATATATATGGTTGGTTTTGGGGATCATAGGGCGGCGCCATAGGTACCCCATCCATAATTTCACTACCACATGTTTGTTTCTAGGTCACTGTAAGAGAGCACACAAAATTTCGCTTTAATCGCACCAGCCACCTCCGAGATCGCGCCTTTCGGAACATTAGGGTAGGTTAGGTTGAAAAGAGCCCATGCCACTATGGACATCCACCTAAGCCAGTATTCGAAAAAAGAATTCCGTGCTACTTACAAAATTCGTAATTGTTTTCCATAACACGCACCTAAGTTGGTTCATGACTGGTGTAGTGTTCTCACCTAGGTATCGGTGTCTTTTAGCCGCGAAAGCCGGGCTATGACATAGGAAATGCTCCAACGTCACATCGTTTTCCATACATATCCTACTCATGCTATCACTTGCCGCACCAATTTAGCATTAGTGAGCTCGTAGTCCTACGTGTCCTGTTATGATACCAGAAGCTATACTGAACTCATACTGCCTTTCAGTAATGGTCTTGTCCTCTCACGATCCGTATCACCCCATAGGATTTTCGCCGTTCTACCAACCGTTTCGCTGTTCCACAGCATTCGTCGCCCACACCCTTTACCCGGGCTGCGTCGACCCGAAAGGCTTTGGGTTGACCAAGTTTTTTTGACGGCAATCGTCTGGCCTTTACCGCCAAATAGTCCGGCTTTTCATTACCCTTTACCTGGTTATGACCCGGCACCCAAACGATGCAGATTATGCCATCCTCAGAGAAGGCGTTTATCTCCTTATTACACTGCAAGACTGTTCGCGACCTTACCGTCCTGGTTGTTAATGCCCTTATCTCCATTTTAATGTCCGAAAAGATGTCCACACTCGGCAATTGGATATCAGATTCGTATTCTATTCGCAAATGCCTTTGATTTGAGCCCCATATTGCCATGATTGGTATATATATGTATATTTGGTAGGTTTTGAGGGTGGATATACGTTAAATCCAATTTTCGGTGACTCGGCCACACTTTTCAGCGAAAAAGGTTGCTCTAATTCCTGTTCAATGTTGGCACTGAGCTTCTCCAACTTCTTCGGCTTGTTGGCTTAGACCAAAGGCTTGACGTAGCCCCAAAGAAAATAGTCTAGACTCTAAAGGTGTCAAATCACACGAACGAAGCGACCATTTCTTGATAACACGCTCATCAAACATACTCCTAAATAAATCAATTGTAACATGTGATGTGTAGCTTGTAGCACCGTCCTATTGAAACCACATGTCGTCCAGGCCCATATCCTCCCATTCAGGCCAAAAATAATCAGTGAGCATGATGCGGTGGCATTATCCATTCACAGTAATGTGACGAATGACAACGTCGACGAAGAAGTATGGCCCAATGACGCCGCCGGCATGCAAACCGCAACAAGCAGCTAATTTTGCGAATGAAATGAAACACATGTGGTTTATTCACCTGACCAATAAAGCTTTATTGACGAACCCATTAAACTTGGTCAATAAAGATGATTAACATTCTTTCGGTAGTAAATTTCTATCGACTTAAATTTGAAGTCAATGTAGCCATGTCCATCCGTTTGTTTGTCCGTTCGTCCGTCTCTCTGTCGAAAACGCGCCAACTTTCGAAGGAGTAAAGCTAGCCGCTTGACATTTTGCACAAATAGTGCTTATTGGTGTAGGTCGGTTGAGATTGTAATTGGACCACATCGGTCCATATTTTGGTATAGCTGCCATATAAACCGATTTTGGATCTAGACTTCTTAAGACACTAGAGGGCGCAATTCTCATTCGTTTGGGCTGAAACTTTACATGCGACGTATGATTCAAATCGGCCCATAACTTGATATAGCTGCCATATAAACCAGCCATATAGGGCGGAATTCTCATCCGTTTTGGCTGAAACTTTGCATGAGGTGTATCGTTTTGACTTCCAATAGCTGTGCTAAGTATGGTTCAAATCGGTTCATAACCTGATATAGCTGCCATATAAACCGATCTTGGATCTTAACTTCTTGAGCCACTAGAGGGCGCAATTCCTTTCTGATTTGGCTGAAATTTGGCATAAGATGTTTTGTTATGACTTCCAACAACTGTGCTAAGTATGGTTCAAATCGGTTCATAACCTGATATAGCTGCCATATAAACCGATCTTGGATCTTAACTTCTTGAGCCACTAGAGGGCGCAATTCCTTTCTGATTTGGCTGAAATTTGGCATAAGATGTTTTGTTATGACTTCCAACAACTGTGCTTAGTGTGGTTAAAATCAGTTTATAACCTGATATAGCTGCCATATAAATCGATATTGGATCTTGACTTCTTGAGCCACTAGAGGGCGCAATTCCTTTCTGATTTGGCTGAAATTTGGCATAAGATGTTTTGTTATGACTTCCAACAACTGTGCTTAGTATGGTTAAAATCGGTTTATAACCTGATATAGCTGCCATATAAATCGATATTGGATCTTGACTTCTTGAGCCTCTAGAGGACGCAATTATTATCCGATTTGGCTGAAATTTTTTACAAAGGTTTCTCCCATGACCTTCAGCAAACGTGTCCAATATGATCTGAATCGTTTTATAGCTTCTTGAGCCCCTACAAAGCGCAATTCTCATCCGAATGGACTGAAATATTACCCAATGACTTCTATTGGGTTGCCCAAAAAGTAATTGCGGATTTTGTATATAGTCGGCGTTGACAAATTTTTTCGCAGTTAGTGGCTCTGTAATTGCATTCTTTCTTCTGTCAGTTATCAGCTGTTACTTTTAGCTTGCTTTAGAAAAAAAAGTGTAAAAAAGTATATTTGATTAAAGTTCATTCTAAGTTTTATTAAAAATGCATTGACTTTCTTTTAAAAAATCCGCAATTACTTTTTGGGCAACCCAATACTATGGTGTTCAACATTTAATTCATTTATGGTTCGAATCAGACTACAACTTGATATAGCTCCAATAGCATAACAATTCTTATCCATTATTCTTTGTTTGCCTAAAAAGCGATACCGCGCCAAGAACTCGACAAATGCGATCCAAGGTGATTCGGCCCGGCCGAACTAAGCAGGCTCTTACTTGTTACTATTTTCTCTTGAACTCAATTGTTTTAAGGACTTCTTTTATCAAAAAAAGACTGATTTCATGTGATCTTGTTCTTCTATCATTCCAGGCCTTCCTTATATACGAATAATTCCTAAGGTCACAGCTGTATCTGGTGAAACATTGAATTTGAAATGTCCCGTAGCTGGATATCCCATCGAAGAGATTCATTGGGAGCGTGGAGGACGTGAGCTGCCAGACGATATAAGACAGCGAGTGCAGCCAGATGGATCATTGTCCATATCACCGGTGCAAAAGAATACCGATTCTGGGGTCTACACATGCTGGGCACGCAACAAGCAAGGCCACAGTGCTCGTCGCAGTGGCGAAGTAACTGTTATTGGTTAGTATTTTCCATAGGATTCTTAGAAATACCCCCTTTCAAATTAGACATGCAAAAGGTGCAAGAAATTAAAAATCAAATAATAATTAATTCCAAACAGCTACAAGGAGTTAAGCAATCAACATATTTGGGCGATATGTAGCGTAACGAGTAGAATTTTTTTTTGTGGATAAATCACCCAAAGGAGACTTCATTACAAAGGCGCTATTTTACATTTACTCTTAATGATTTTTTAGTCATTTTTTTTTTGCTTTTCTTTTGTAACAAACCAAAAAAAAAAATAATTGTTAGCCTTTGCAATTATGCGCAGTTCTTGTTTTTTGTCAAGCTTCTATGCCTCATCTAATCTATAATCACAAAAACCCTACACAATACTACCTTAATTCACAGTACCACCGAAACTGAGTCCTTTTCAATCGTCACAACTGCAATTGAACATGGGCGACCGTGCCTCATTGACCTGTTCCGTTGTCAAGGGCGATTTGCCGCTGACCATGGCCTGGCGCAAGGATAATCGACCCATCGATCCCACCCAGCACATGTCCGTTAAGCAAGTGGACCAGTACAACAGCATTCTGGTCATAGAGAATCTGGGCTCCGACCATACGGGCAATTACTCTTGTGTGGTGCGCAACTCGGCTGCCGAAGTGGAAAACTCGCAATCGTTATTGGTTAATGGTAAACAAATGATGCAGTCAATAAAATGACAAAACTTCTATTCTCTTAAGTCACCTAACCCCAACCATCCATTTCTTCTACTGCCCGCCCACCCATTCACCCAACCTTACCCACACCAACACAATTTCCAATTGGTTACGAATTTTATTTACTATTCTGTATGGTAGTCACACAAAACTTTTATCTCTTTTGAACTAAACTTTTATGTATATTAAAAATACAACAACAACAACAACAACAAACAGCAGATCAAAAGATATTGAAATTGAAATGAATGCAAATTCCTATGGCAAATGCGGTTGAGAGACCATTGCATAAAAAGATTTTTTTATTTTATTTATTTTTTTTTTTTCTTGTTTTATGGCTTTAATTAGCAAATGGAAGCCTTTGAAAAAGTTTTACGCAAGAAACAAATTTTTAATGAGATTTTTTGTGAGATATTTTTTTGTATCAGTAACAAAAAAAAAAAAAAAAAGTAAAAATGTAAAACTCACCACCATAATCCTTCATATGTTTAATGCTGCCACTAATGCTGAAGGCCACTGTAGCGCAGAAGTTAGCATGTCGGCCTATGACGCTGAACGCCTGGGTTCCAATCCTGGCAGGAACATCAGTTTCCCCTCCTAATGCTGGCAACATTTGTGAGGTACTATGCCATGCAAAAACTTCTCCCCAAATAGGTGTCGCTCTGCGGCACGCCGTTCGGACTCGGCTATAAAACGGAGGTCCCTTTTCATTGAGTTTAAAATTGAATCGGACAGTGCTCACTAATTTGTGAGAAGTTTGCCCCAGATCCTTCATGGAATGTTCATGGACAAATTTGCATTGCAATACTGCGGATAGCCGAATCTTGGATATCTCAGGTATTTCAAATTTTGTGCTCCTTGCCAATGGTAAGACACTATGGAACTCGAATGAAATAACTTAGGGAGAAGATAAGGAATCTGATAATAATATCGGCGGAGCGGTCATTACACCTAAACGCCCCTACCCCGCCCGCGACACATGGACCGATGTGGACGATACGGGACTTAAATGAGAGGCCTCTGAGTCTGAATATCTTATCACTCATAAAAATGCACCCAAACGGATCGAAACTATATGGCAGACCTATGGGAGTAGATATCCAGTATCTATTGTAGAGGTCGCAAAGTTGCTGGAAGTTGCTACTTGCCAAGTTTGGAACACCAAATCGGAGCAACAATTGTGACTCAAGGGAAATAGGTTTTTATGGCAACTATATCAAGTTACAAACCAATTTGGACCGCCATTAGCACGTCACAGCAACACTTGACTATAAGTCGTGTGCACCAACATCCCATGGTGGTTGGTATAAGCCATGTAGGCCAATCGGAACTATATACGACTCAAATGAACGAGACTTGACCACAGAGAAAAACTTTGTCATTAATATAAAGATGTCCATTTACTGGAGGACCAATGATTGAGGTAGTCATTAATATAAAGATGTCCATTTACTGGAGGACCAATGATTGAGGTAGTCCAGATAAACCTCCACCGTAGCGAGACTGCTAAACACGCTCTGATGGAGAAAATCAGCAAGGGCAGGATTCATATTGCCTTAATTCAGGAGCCATAGACGATCCGGAACAAAGTTTCTGGACTGAACCAGGAAAACAAGGTACTAATAGGGTGCTAATTAGTTGTCCTCTACGGGAAAGGAAATCAGCTCAAGGAAAACCCTGGATGACCGGGGAGATTCGCAATGTCGGGAAAGAGGTCCGCAGATTTTTTAATAGAGCACCTAAGTTTATTGGGATGTGTATACGACTCAGGGAATACAACAAAATTACCAGAGCGGCAAAACGTGCCTCCAGGAAGCTTTTCTGCGAACAGATGGATGGCGTTAATGACGCCACCAAGATGAAAAAGTTTCTCTCAAAAACCCAAACTAAAATTTTAGTAGACGACATGGGAGTGAGAGCAGAGACAATGGAGGACATGTTGAGGCTTTTGATGAAAACACATTTTCCACTGAATACGAAGGGACTCACGGAGACACCGGAATAATTACTTTGAGCGAAGGTTTATAATTACGAAATTTATGGTGAAGGAATCCTTGGGGAGCTTCAAACCAGTTAAGTCACCCGGACCTGATAGAATATTTCCGGCGTTACTACAGAAAGAGGCAGACTATTTGGCGCTTCATCTGGCCAATATTTTCAAAGCGTGCCTAGAACTTGCATATACTCCGAAAGCCCGGCAGGAGGAAGGGTGGTGTTTATACCCAAGCCCGACAAGGCAAGTTATGCGACACCAAAGGCCTACAGACCCATAAGCCTTACGTCCTTTCTACTCAAAACCATGGAACGTATTGTGGACACCATGATAAAGAGTAGGACATCCAGAAGAATCCTTCGATGCCAAAACGCACAACCTGGCGGTATGCATTGACATCGAGGGGGCTTTTAACAATGTGCGGACCGACACACTGATCCAATCCTTAGACAAGTACCGGGTGGATCCGGTCCTCAGAGACTAGATAAACCATATGCTAAGGAATGGCATAAATAAAAGGGAAAATTAGCACAAGGCAAGCAACAGGGGCGCATTTTATCGCCACTCCTATGGGTGACCATCATAAATGACCTATTACGGATGCCGGAGGGATTTGAACCTGTCTGCTATGCAGACGATGTTTTTATCGCCACTCCTATGGGTGACCACCATAAATGACCTATTACGGATGCTGATTGAACCCGTCTGCTACGCAGACGATGTTATAATACTTCTTAGGGGTAAGGATCCGAACGAGCTATACAGAAGGACCGAAAGGGTCTTGCATATGGCGTATGACTGAGCTGGACCCAGAGGTCTCAATAATGACCCAGAGAAGACTGAAATAAGCCTGTTCACAAGGAAGACGAAGGTGGGCCAATTTAACGCACCACGTTTCCTCAATAAGACGATTTCGATATCTGACAAGATCAAATTCTTAGGTGTGATTTTGGACAGAAACTGAATTGGAAGTGTCACATTCAGTAGCGTACTGAGAAGGCTCACAGATATTGGGCCCGAATCCGAGGATAGTCCATTAGACCAATACTTACTTACGCCTCAATAGTTTTGTGGACAGGTATGGAGAAAAAGTGCAACATAAGGACCATACAACAGGTTCAAAGAACATGTTGTCTTGGCATAGGCGGAGCGATGAGAACCACCCCCACTAGGGCACGGGAGACTATTCTAGACATCCGACCCATTGACATACAGATTAAATGTCAGGCAGCCACTGTGGCTATGAGACTTAAGGCGATGGAAGAATGGGTTAAGGAAGTACCTCCTACCATCGCGGTATAATCGAGGCGACGATAGGAAACCTGGAAGGAAAGGAAGAGGTTTCCGATCGTATACCTAAGATGAGCCTTGGAGTCGAGTGCGAGGCACTGCTGCCATCGGCACACTCTTGGATTGACGGAATCCTAGAATTACTATCTGGAAGATTATGTTACATGGATGGATCAAAACTAGAGGACAGAGTGGGCCTGGGGGTATACATTGAGAATCCAGGGACTAAGATCTGTTTTAGACTGTCTGACCATAATACGGTCCTGCAGGCGGAGATCCGGGCAATCACGAAAATCGTGAAGTGGTGTGGCGCTAAAGCGAGGACGTCGATTGTGAACATCTTTACTGACAGTAAAATTGCCATAAGGGCAATAACAACCAGGACGGTGAGGTCACGAACAGTCTTGCAGTGTAAGAAGGAGATTAACTCTTTGAGGATGACAAAATCCGTATCATTTGAGGGTCGGGCAATAACGGAGTAAGGGGGAATGAAAGGACAGACGATCTGGCGGGGAAGGCAAGAGGACTGCCGTCAATAAACTTGGTTAACCCGAAGCCTTTCAGGTCGACGCAGTCCGATTTAAGGGAATGGGCGACGAATGTGCATGCAACATTTTGAAACAGCGAAACGGTCGGTAGGACGGCTAAAATCCTTTGGGGCGAGCCAGATCGTGAGAAGACGAGGCTATTACCGAAAGGAAGCAAGAAGGAGTTCATTTTAGCTACACACGGGACACATAGGACTACGGACTAAAATCGGTGCAGCAACTGATAGCATTTGTAGGGCATGCAGGGAAGAGACATTGGAGCATTTCCTTTGTCATTGCCCGGCTGTCGCGTCTAACAGATACTGGCACTTAGGTGGGGACACAATGTCAGACATGAACTAACTAAGGGGAGTGGTATTGAAAACAATTAAAGATTTTGTAAGTAGCACGGAATTCCTAACTTAAAATTTTCTTTTAGAGGTTACTTTAATGTTTTCAGAGCGCACAACAAGCCGATTACTGGCTAAGGTGTATGTCCATAGTGGCATGAGGCGGATTAATATCTGCGCCTCTTTTTTCAACCTAACCTAACGTTGTATAAAGGCCAAGTTTTAGAAGTCGCCCCCACTCGACACAAATCTCATCCGAACAAGCAGACCGACAGCAATATATGGTACTCCAATAAAGGACCCATGGAAGTAGAGAATAAATCTGATTTGCAAATTTTTCTAGAGGACGCGAATAAAATAAAATTAACAAGTATAAGACCCTAAATTGGAAGATTGGTCTATATGACAGCTATATCCATATAGCATGATGTGACTCACATGTGGGTCGGATGTCGGGAGGCATAAAATCACTCACTATTTCAAATTTCAACGAAATTGGGTAATAAATAAAACTTTTATGAACTTCAGACCCTTAGTCGGCATATCGGTCTATATGACGGCTATATCTAAAAACATTTCGATCTTTACCATATTTGGGTCAGATGGCCTATGATGGCTCACTGATTCAAATTTAAGCGAAATCGGGTAATAAATAAAGCTTTAATGGGCTTCAGATCCTTTATCGGCAGATCGGTCTATATGGCAGCTATATCTAAATATAGTCCCATCTGAACCATATTTGGGTCAGATATTGGAAGGCCTTAAACTACTCACTGCTTCAAATTTCAGCGCATTCGGATAAAAAATAAAGCATTTTTGGGCATTAGACCCTTTATCGGCAGATCGGTTTATATAGCATATGGTCCGGTTTGGCCCGTTCATGAACTTAACCAGCGTGCATCAAAAAGTCGTATCTGTGCCAAACTTATGCTCAATATCTCAATTTTGAAGTCTGTGAAGTGATAACAACAGAGGGACGGAAGGACAGGCACACGGACATCGTTAAATTGCCTTAGAATTTTACGACCATTCGAAATATATATACCTTGTGGGGTCGGAAATTGATATTTCGATGTTTTGCAAACGGAATGACTAAATGAATATACCCCCTATTCTACGGTGGTGGGTATAATAAAATAAAATAAAATAAAATAAAATAAAATAAAATAAAATAAAATAAAATAAAATAAAATAAAATAAAATAAAATAAAATAAAATAAAATAAAATAAAATAAAATAAAATAAAATAAAATAAAATAAAATAAAATAAAATAAAATAAAATAAAATAAAATAAAATAAAATAAAATAAAATAAAATAAAATAAAATAAAATAAAATAAAATAAAATAAAATAAAATAAAATAAAATAAAATAAAATGAAATAAAATAAAATAAAATAAAATAAAATATTAATAAAATAAAATAAAATAAAATAAAATAAAAAAAAAATAAAATAAAATAAAATGAAATGAAATAAAAAAAATGAAATAAAAAAAATAAATAAAATAAAATAAAATAAAATAAAATAAAATGAAATGAAATAAAATAAAATAAAATAAAATAAAATAAAATAAAATAAAATAAAATAAAATAAAATAAAATAAAATAAAATAAAATAAAATAAAATAAAATAAAATAAAATAAAATAAAATAAAATAAAATAAAATAAAATAAAATAAAATAAAATAAAATAAAATAAAATAAAATAAAATAAAATAAAATAAAATAAAATAAAATAAAATAAAATAAAATAAAATAAAATAAAATAAAATAAAATAAAATAAAATAAAATAAAATAAAATAAAATAAAATAAAATAAAATAAAATAAAATAAAATAAAATAAAATAAAATAAAATAAAATAAAATAAAATAAAATAAAATAAAATAAAATAAAATAAAATAAAATAAAATAAAATAAAATAAAATAAAATAAAATAAAATAAAATAAAATAAAATAAAATAAAATAAAATAAAATAAAATAAAATAAAATAAAATAAAATAAAATAAAATAAAATAAAATAAAATAAAATAAAATAAAATAAAATAAAATAAAATAAAATAAAATAAAATGAAATGAAATGAAATGAAATGAAATAAAATAAAGTAAAATAAAATAAAATACAATAAAAATAAAATAAAATAAAATAAAATAAAACAAAATAAAATAAAATAAAATAAAATAAAATAAAATAAAATAACGTAAAATAAAATAAAATAACGTAAAATAAAATAAAATGAAATGAAATGAAATGAAATGAAATGAAATAAAATAAAATAAAATAAAATAAAATAACGTAAAATAAAATAAAATAACGTAAAATAAAATAAAATAAAATAAAATAAAATAAAATAAAATAAAATAAAATAAAATAAAATAAAATAAAATAAAATAAAATAAAATAAAATAAAATAAAATAAAATAAAATAAAATAAAATAAAATAAAATAAAATAAAATAAAATAAAATAAAATAAAATAAAATAAAATAAAATAAAATAAAATAAAATAAAATAAAATAAAATAAAATAAAATAAAATAAAATAAAATAAAATAAAATAAAATGAAATGAAATGAAATGAAATAAAATAAAGTAAAGTAAAATAAATTAAATTAAATTAAATTAAATTAAATTAATTTAGATTAAATTAAATTAAATTAAATTAAATGACATGAAATGACATGAAATTGCATGAAATTACATGAAATGAAATGAACTGAAATGACATGAAATGACATGAAACGAAACGAAACGAAACGAAATGAAATGGAATGAAATGACATGAAATGAAATGAAATGAAATGAAATTGGATTGAAATGACATGAAATGGAATGAAATGAGATGAAACGAAATGAAATGAAATGAAATTACATGAAATGAAATGAAATTACATGAAATGAAATGAAATTACATGAAATGAAATGAAATTACATGAAATGAAAAATACTGTTAGCAATCATTGCACTCATGTGGGAAATTTTGCTATAACATTTCAATTTCAAAATCAATTTATGTTTTATTTTGTATTTTGTAATATTCCTAAGTACTTGTGAATATACATACATAAGTATAAATATATATATATTACCCACATTGAATTTTACGTCAATTAGAATGTTGAAATTTTGTATTCACATGAATGTTTTATTCCAATGTATTTTACATTTTGTTATTGTAATTTTTTTTTTTTTTTTTTTGTAACGACAACTTTTTTCTATCGAATGCACAAAAAGTATTTCGTTTTTATGATTGAAATATATAAAATTCTTAGTGTTAACTTTTCGTTGGAAGCAATCGAAACTGAAGCTAATATTGTTATACAGCAAAAATAGGAATTTTATATATTCTATATTTGTTAACAACTATCCGAAAGACAAAAGCAAAACGAAATACCCGTACTCGAACAATTTATTAAATCTTTGTAATGTTTTTGCCCACTATCTACTATGTATTGTATATCTATATAAAAAATTAAAAAAAAAAAACTTTTTTTCACTCGTGTAGTTGGTAAAGTTTTTTTATGTATTTACAATCTTTTTTTGTCGTTTTAATTTTCACTTTCAATTTGTGTATTCGATTTACTAAAACCACTCTTAATATTACTTAGATATTTATATATTTTTATATGAACATTTTTTCTCTACAACAACAATCTACACCAACTTTATGTAAATATCCACACAAATGAAATGAATCGAACCAACAACTACACTGCGAAGATTTATTTACTCAGCCAAATGCAAAAGGCTTTTTGAGACCTTAAACTGGAATTATTTTTTGACACAAAAAAGTATGAACATAAACGTACTCGTATATAAATCCACAATTTTTGAAAGCGCTGCAGTTAATTGAGAAACAAAAAAAAAACAAACATGAAGAGAAAATTCCTCTTAGATTTAATATAAAACAAATTCTGATTTTTCTACAGCAATAGTCATGGTAGGCATCATAACCACACCACAACATAGCCCCTCGTCGCCAATCATCATCATCATCAGCGGTTTGCAATCATCTCTCAGCTGCCAGAAAGGAGTTTTTTTGTTTGTGCTAAACCACATCATACTCGCCGTGGTCGTGTGATGTGTCTGATGTGTATTGATATCCAGAGATTTAGTTGTTCTTTTTCTTGGTTTCTTTTTTCGGTCTTGTTGCAGTCCCACCCATTATAGAACCATTCGTCTTTCAAGATGGCCTGGCCGAAGGTATGCGAACGCGCACCGTTTGCGGAGTTTCACGTGGCGATCCGCCTTTAAAATTGACTTGGCTTAAGGATGGTGAGCCCCTGCCCGATTTGTTGGGGGCCAATGTCACCATGTTAGATCAGTATTCGTCATTGCTAAGCATACCTTCGCTCTCGGCTTCACATTCGGGCGAATACACCTGCGTTGCCAAAAATCCCGCTGCCGAGATCAAATACAACGCACTGTTGCAGGTTAAAGGTATAGTATACGCTTGACTCATATCCCTGTTGAATCAAAAAAAAAAAAAAACAAAAATGAAAACCATCCACACCTTGAATAAAACAAGGAGGAAAAAAATATTCCACTTTATTATAAAAATATTTTTTATCTTATATTTTTTTTATTTATTTTTCTATACCACTATCCCTTTTGCTTATTTTACTGATCGAAACAATGAGACAATATATTTTTAAGGGATTTTAAAACTAAAGTCGAATCTGTGTCACTAACAAAACTGTTATACTAAAAAAACGTACTTTTTTCATGGGTTAGGATAGGTTGCCATACCACAGAGCATAGTGAAGAAATAATGTCTTCTAGTTTCTCCCGTATAACTACCACCGCAGATATCTCAACGAGATGGCTGAGCAGTTAAAAATTCACCTATTCTGGGTGCCGGGCCACACAGGTATCCCCTGGAATTCTAAAGCGGACGAGCTTGCGAGACTAGGAACTACCTCACACATTCCAGGGAAACTGGAATCTTTGGGAATGCCTCTAGCGACATGTAAGCTAAGTATTCAGGACCCGATCCGAAGGATAACGAATGATAAATTGTCACATAGAGGGGGCTGTGAGCATTCCAATACTATGTGGGCTAATCTAGACTTGAAGAGGTTTAGTATGCTCGCTGGTCTATGTACGAGTATGCCATGGCAATGAGACTCATTCTCCTGTAGGCATCCCATACTGTGTTTTCTCCATTTATATGTAGAGCAGATAGTATGCTGTGGTTCCATACGTTTTTCTAGCGTTATTGCTCAGACTAGCTGAAGCATACGCCTTTTTAATGTGACATCTCCATTCTTTAATAGTTCAGCTGATAATCCATCGGCTGCTGTTGCCTTGTTGTTCTACGGGTTAATACTATGCTGACAACATTCTGTTCTAGACAGTATTCAATACAGTTGTTGTTGTAGTAGCCACCTCGTCCTCTTGGGAACTCATCCAGCTCCTGGTCATTGTTTATTTAAGGGAGCCAATAACTCACTTTGTCATATTGAGTATCATAGACACTCAGTATGTAAGCAAGAGCCGGTGACATCCGGCCCCTCACTGACTGAGACTCTCTTCTCGAAATCACTGATTGTCCGGGACAGTATTTGCAACTACTCTGCATATATACTAAACTTTTTTCTATCCGCAACCTTTGGAGGCGCCCGGTAGCTTTTAGCTAAGCTATCAGGGATAACAATGAACACCACTCAAATCGGAGTTCAAAGTTTTAGCCTGCGTGATACTCAGGCTGGAACTAACTACGACCTAAGTGATTCTATATACCATATTTTTGACTTCAGTAGCATTTCACCATGGATTTTTTGGAAGAGGCGCTAGGTACGCATATCCCTTCTACTAAGATTACAGCTTCTGCACTTCCAGCTTCCGTGCAGTGTTATTTGTTATGGTCACTGGTAAACATACGACTCTTCATTTCTTCATATCCGAAGCAGAGGCGGACCCTACCCCTTGCCCTTATTTTCTAAAAGGGTATATCGGAGATGAGTACATCGATTTAAGCTAAGTTTCTGTGCACCCATGGAGGCCACCGTAGCGCAGAGGTTAGCATGTCCGCCTATGACGCTGCACGCCTGGGTTCAAATCCTGGCGAGACCATCAGAGAAAAAAATTTTTTTTCACCGGTTGTTTTCCTCACCTAATGCTGGCGACATTTGTGAGGTACTATGCCATGAAAAACTTCTCTGCAAAGAGGTGTCGTACTGCGGCTCGCCGTTCGGACTCGGTTATAAAAAGGAGGCCCCTTATCATTGAGCTTAAAACTTGAATCGCACTGCACTCATTGATATGTGAGAAGTTTGCCCCTGTTCCGTAGTGGAATGTTCATGGGCAAAATTTGCATTTTCTGTGCACCCATATGGTAACCCTAAAACTCCAAATTGGTTTATAACCTGGAGTAACGCCCCACCCTAAAACATGCCCAAATAACCAAGTTTTCTGATTGGCACGATATGGGTGGCAAATGAAAGTGTCGGAGTCTCCCAACCCCTAGGACAACATGGGTAAGAGTCAAGTGCGAATCTGGTAAAACAAAATTTGATGTAGAACACTACATCCAAAATTTTAGCCACATTTGACAAAAATTGCGGCTTGTTAGGGCTCAAGAAGTCAAATCGGGAGATCGGTTTATATGGGAGCTATATCCAAATCTGATACGCCCATTTGGAACCCCCAACGACCTACATCATCTGTGTACAATTTAGCTTGCACTACGCGTTCGACTGCTGTCGTAACATGGCTAGATAGACTCAGAACGTCGAGACGATCCAAAATATGTATGTATGACTAGAGTAGTATACCTCCATCCTATGGTGGTGTGTATAAAAACTTGAAAATGAAAAATTCGGCAGAGCCCGGCCGGGATTCGAATCTGGGCACACGAAGCAACAGCGAGAGCCATTGCCGTTGTCTAGCGATCGAAGCCATCAATACAACTTTCAACAGATGTACAGAATCATGCCATGGGAGTAGTGTAATTGTATGGGCAAGAAATCTGCCAAACACTTACATTGGGAAAGAAGCAGCTAGCGGTCATGGTTGTCTAGCATGGGTAATGTGGTGTTTATATGAAAGAGGCGTTTTCGCAATATTTACGATATAAGTACTACATGGCAACGTACGGCCCTTGAAGCCTTCACATCTAATACTCGTATGGTTGAGAAGTCTTCGAACCAAAGACGAAACCCGTCCCATAGCGGTTGGGGTGTGTTGCTATCTCCGGCTTTCCTTTTCTATTTGCTAAGGAAATCTCCGATCATTGAGCTCGTCTCGAAGGAGAAACAAATAAAAATTGAAACAGGGTGCTAAGTTCGACCGGGTCGAATCTTATATACCCTCTTCCCTGGATCGCATTTGTCGAGTTCTTTTCCCGGTATCTCTTTTTAGGCAAACAAAGGATCAAAGATAAGAATTGCTATGCTATTGAAGCTATATCAAGTTATGATCTGATTCGGACCATAATTGAATTGAATGTTGGAGACCATAGTAAAAGTCATTGCGTAAAATTTCAGCCAATTCGAATAAGAATTGCGCCCTTTCGGGGCTCAAAAAGTAAAATAGGGAGATCGGTTATTATGGGTGCTGTTTCAGGCTATAGACCGATTTGGACCGTATTCGACACGTATGTTGAAGGTTATGGAAGAAACCGTTGTTCAAAATTTCAGCCAAATTGGATAATAATTGCGCCCTCTAGAGGCTCAAGAAGGCAAGATCCAAGATCAGTTTATATGATAGCTATATCAGGTTATGGACCGATGTCCACCATACTTAGCACATATGTTGGAAGTCATAATAAAACACCTTATACAAAACTTCAGCCAAACTGGGCCGATTTCCACCATACTTAGCACAGTTGTTGGAAGTCATAGCAAAACACTTCATGCAAAATTTCAGCCAAATCGGATAGGACTAGCGCCCTCTAGAGGCTCAAGAAGTCAAGACCCCAGATCGGTTTATACGACAGCTATATCAGGTTATGGACTGATTTCCACCATACCTAGCACAGTTGTTGGAAGTCATAGCAAAACAGCTCGTGCAAAATTTCATCCGAATCGGATATAATTTGCGTCCTCTAGAGGCTAAAGAATTCAGGACCCAAGATCGGTTTATATGACAGCTATATCAGGTTATGGACTGATTTTCACCATACTTAACACAGTTTTTGGAAGTCATAGCAAAACACTTCATGCAAAATTTCAGCCAAATCGGATAGGACTAGCGCCCTCTAGAGGCTCAAGAAGTCAAGACCCCAGATCGGTTTATACGTCAGCTATATCAGGTTATGGACTGATTTCCACCATACTTAACACAGTTGTTGGAAGTCATACCGAAACACGTCATGCCAAGTTTCAGCCAAATCGGATGACTATTGCGCCCTCTAGAGGCTCAAGAAATCAAGACCCAAGATCAGTTTATATGGCAGCTATATAAAAACTGAACCGATTTGGCCCATTTACAATCTAACCGACCTACACTAATAAGAAGAATTTTTGTCAAATTTCAAGCGGCTAGCTTTTCTCCTTCGAAAGTTAGCGTGTCTTCGACAGACAGAAGGACGGATGGAGGGATGGTCGGACGAATGGACGGATAAATGTACAGACGGATGGACAGATGGATGGATGGACGGACGGATGAACGGATGGATGGACGGACAGATGGACGGACGGATAGACGGACCTACACTAATAAGAAGAATTTTGGTCAAATTTCAAGCGGCTAGCTTTTCTCCTTCGAAAGTTAGCGTGTCTTCAACAGACAGAAGGACGGATGGAGGGATGGACGGACGGATGGGCGGATGGATGGACGGACGAATGGACGGATAAATGAACGAACGGACGGATGGATGGACGGACGGATGGATGGACGGACGGATGAACGGACGGATGGACGGACAGATGGACGGACGGATAGACGGACGGATTAACGGACGGATTAACGGACGGATGGACAGACGGACGAATGGACGGATAAATGAACGGACGGATGGACGGGCAGATGGACGGACGGATGAACGGACGGATGAACAGACGGATGAACGGATGGATGGACGGATAGACGGACAGATGAACGGAAGGATTGACGGACGGATTGACAGACGGATGGACGGATAAATGAACGGACGGATGGATGGACGTACGGATGGACGGACGGATGGACGGACGGATGGACGGACGAATGGACGGATAAATGAACGGACGGACAGATGGACGGATGGACAGACGGACGGACGGACGGATGGACAGACGGACGGATGGACAGACGGAAGGGTGGACGGACGGATGGACCGACTTTCGTTTGTTCTGATTCTGTTGGGTATCCAGATCCTGGAACACTGCTACTAAGATGGGGTGCGTCCAAAGGGACGAATGGACGGATAAATGAACGGACGGATGGATGGACGGATGGACAGACGGACGGATGGACAGACGGAAGGACGGACGGATGGACAGACTGATGGATGGACGGACGGACGGACGGATGGACAGACGGACGGACGGATGGACAGACGGACGGATGGACAGACGGACGGACGGATGGACAGACGGACGGACGGATGGACAGACGGACGGATGGACAGACGGACGGATGGACAGACGGACGGATGGACAGGCGGAAGAATGGACGGACGAATGGACCGACGGACGGACCGACGGACGGACGGACTTTCGTTTGTTCTGATTCTGTTGGGTATCCATATCCAGGAACACTGCTACTAAGATGGGGTGCGTCCAAAGGGATCTACATCAGAGTTGAGTGGGTTTGGCTGGGCAGTTTAACAGGTGACGTGTGGTTCCAGGTCACAATGGTGACCCATATCCTGCACGTCAGCATCAATCCTTGCTCTGTAGGAGTTGAGATGGCTGCATCTGCCGTATCGTAGTTGAGCCGCAACTACTATGGTTTCCCGAGGGAGGTCAATTTCTTCAGCTGTGTGCATTCATTTCAGATACTAATTGTTTTGATTATAATGATGCTACAGATATTTGATTAACTGCATTAATCCTTTAAAAATATATTGCTATCCTCGAAAGGTGTTTAGATCAAAAAACAAACTTTGTGTAATAAAATATATTTTCCCTCATTTCCCCCTTTGAGTTTTTTTTTACCCCATTTAACCAGCAGAAGCTTTTTATGTATAATATTTTTGTGTTTATTATGCTTTCGAAAATATTTCTTTTTTTTTTTAATAAACTTCTCCTAGCTTAGACTTTAAATACCCCCAAAACAGCGAATGAAACCAAATGCTGTCTTTTTTATTAACCAAAAACATGAACTCGCTAAATAAATCTACCAACTGTAACTCTTAATAAATCAATGTGCTTTTTTTATGAACGACTAAAGACCAACCAGAAAAAAAGAAAAACAAAAAAAAAAAAACAAAAATCCAATCAAATAAAAATGTATTAAATCTTTAAATTTAATTTAACCCCGCCCCTAACCCTGTTTGAGAACGCTTTAAGTATACTTAACTATATCCCATCATCCTCTACTGAACCATCCCTAAGTCGCTTTTTGGCACGCTGTGGGTTTTACTTATTAATAAACAGCCGATCACCATCAGGTAACCTTTATTTTGCACTGCTTTAACGCTTCTTATTACTTAAGTTTTATATTTAAAAATTTAAAAATTAAAAAATTACAAATTCTAACAAAACGAAAACAAAAATGAATTTAAATAAAATGAAATAAGTTTAAATATTTTTAGTTTTTATGATTTACATTAACATTAACCACATGTACGAAATTAAAATGTATAAAGTATGGAAAATATTGTAGCGTGCTGAATGATTTAAATATTGAAGGGAATCAAAAAAAAAAAAACAACATCAGTATAGCAAGTAAACAAGGAATAAGTTCAGAAGGGGCGACTTTTAACTCCTAACTTCTATGCGAAGCCAAACGTGAGCGTTTTCGGGGCACCTACATATGTATATTCCGCATATATACTGGAAGATCTTAAAACCAGTAAGAAAAGGCAAATGTCGGGCGGAGCCGACTATATAATACCATACACGTACCCTACAATTATAAATTCGGGCAATAGATATATGTATATGAGAGCTATATCTAAAACTGAACCATCTTTTTTTGAACAGATCATTTGAAAATTGTTTTCACTACGGCCACAAGTGCAAATCGGGCGAAACACGTATATGGAAGCTATATCCAAATCTGATCCGATTTTGATAAAATCTTGCAGATATGTTAAGATCGGTTACAAAACAATCCGTGTCACATTTTGTGCAGATCGGTTGAAAATTGTAATTACTACGGCCATTTATGTGCAAATCGGGCGATACATATATATGGGAGCTATATCCAAATCTGATCCGATTTTGATAAAATCTTGCCGATATGTTAAGATCGGTCACAAAACAATCCATGTCACATTTTGTGCGGATCGATGGAAAATTGTAGTTACTACGACCATTTAAGTGCAAATCGGGCGATACTTATATATGTGAGCTATATTAAAATCTGATCCGATTTCGATGAAATCTTGCCGATATGTTAAGATCAGTAACAAAACAATCTGTGCCAAATTTTGTGCTGATCGGGTGAAAATTGTAGATACTACGGCCATTTATGTGCAAATCGGGCGAAACACATATATGGAAGCTATATCCAAATCTGATTCGATTTTTATGAAATCTTGCCGATATGTTAAGATCGGTTACAAAACAATCCGTGTCACACTTTGTGCAGATCGTAGGTACGTATATTAATGTATATAATGTATCAAAATAGCAGACCCCTTGAAGACTTTTGCAGAAGCTTTGAGGACATCGAAAAAGAAGAGACTATAGAACACTTTCTGTATGTGTGTCCCGCACTAGCAGTTAGAAGAAGTTCCACTTTAGGTTATCAATTATTTGAGAACCTGTCTGATTTAGCGGATGTGAATATTCGCAAGTTATTGGGGTTTTTAAAGCAATCTGGATGGTTCAACAGTGGGAACTTCTTCTGTTCCTGCATAACCACTTATAAGTTCTTTTCCTTTCTTTGCACCTGTAGACAGATTCGTACGTTAAAATACCGTATGATTTGAGGGCATGGGCGAAATGTTATGTTTCGTGAGTCGTAAGTGTCTCGTGAGTCGTGAGTGTCTCATGAGTCGTGATTTTCTCGTGAGTTCTGATTTCACTTACTCACGCTTAAACACGGTCACATACGATCACATGATTAGCTTTGGATCTCACTCACGAATCACATGACTCACGCGTGACACGACAACTAACGACTCTAGCTCGCAATAAATACCCTTGGTCTGCTTGTCCTTGTCTTCGGTCGGGGCATGAGAGAAATTTTATGTTTCGTGAGTCGTAAGTGTCTCGTGAGTGTCTCATGAGTCGTGATTTTCTCGTGAGTTGTGATTTCACTTACTCACGCTCAAACACGGTCACATACGATCACATGATTAGCTTTGGATCTCACTCACGAATCACATGACTCACGCGTGACACGACAAGTAACGACTCTAGCTTGCTATAAATACCCATGGTCTGCTTGTCCTTGTCTTCGGTCGGAGCATGGACACAATTGAGACATGTTGAAAATTTTGGCTTTTATGCGGATTGTGGCTAGCCTCTCATCCACCAGAGTAAAGCTGGAGACAAAGTGTTTCAATCTCCGACTTTCAACATGTCACAGTTTGTGGCGTAGTTACTACGGCCATTTAAGTGCATATCGGCGATACATATATATGGGAGCTATATCTGAATCTGATCCGATTTCGATAAAAATCTTGCAGATATGTTAAGATCGGTCACAAAACAATCCATTGGAAATTTGGTGCTGGTCGGTGGAAAATTGTAGTTACTACAGCCATTTAAGTGCAAATCGGGCGATTCATATATATGGAAGCTATATCCAAATCTGAGCCGATTTTGATGAAATCTTGCAGATATGTCAGGATTGGTCACAAAACAATCTGTGCCAAATTTTTTGCACACCCGTTGAAAAATGTAGTAACTACAGCCTTTTAAGTGCAAATCGGTCGATTCATATATATGGGAGCTATATCTAAATCTGAACCGATTTTTACCCAAATCTATAGCGTTCGTCTTTGACCAACAAAAAGACATGTGCCAAATTTCGTGGCGATTGCACAACAAATACGACCTGTACCTTGATTACAAGAATACACACGGATGGACAGACGGACATGGCTAAATCGAATCAGAAAGTGATTCTTAGACGAACGGTATAATTATCAATGGGTCTAGCTCTTCTCCTTCTTAGCGTTGCAGATTTCGCCAGATTTGCACTTAATGGATCGTAGTTCCAACAAGAAAGAACGTGCGAAGTTTGGCCGGGCCAAATCTTATATACCCTCCACCATGGATCGCATTTGTCGAGTTCTTTGCGCGGTATCTCTTTTTAGGCAAACTAAGAATAATGAATAAGAATTGTTATGCTATTGGAGCTATCTCAAATTATAGGGCGATTCGGACCATAAATGAATTGAACATTGTGTGATATTTCCAAATCTGTCATTGTGTAATATTTCAGTCCATTCGTATAAGAATTGCGCCTTATAGGGTCTCAAGAAGCAAAATCGTGAGATGGGTTTATATGGGAGCTGTATCAAGCTGTAGATCGATTCAGACCATATTGGACACGTATGTTGAAGGTCATGGGAGAAGCCGTTGTACAAAATTTCTGCCAAATCGGATGAGAATTGCGCCCTCTAGAGGCTCAAGAGTAAAGATCCCAGATCGGTTTATATGGCAGCAATATCAGGTTATGTACCGATTTGCGCCATATTAAGCACAGTTGTTGAAAACAACACGTGCATAATTACAGGCAAATCGAATAAGAATTGCGCCCTCCAGTTGCTCAAGAAGTCAAGATCCCAGATCGGTTTATATGGCAGCTGTATCAGGTTATGAACTGATATAAATCATACTCTGCACAGTTATTGGAAGTGATACCAACACAACATGTGCAAAACTTCAGTGAAATCGGACGAGATTTGCACGAGATTTGTCGTTGGCGATTCTAAATGGGCCATATTGGTTCAAATTCGGATATATCCCCCGTATAAACTGACAACCAGGTTTTTCTTCTCCAGACCCTAAAGACTTAAATTTTCATCCGTATTGGCTGAAATTGGGGCTTGGGTTCTGTGCTGAGTATTATACGAATCGGTCTATAAACTGATGCAGCCCCCATACCAACCGATCCCGGGATTTGACTTCTTGAGCCCCTATAGACTTCAATTTTTATTCGATTTGAATAAAATTTGGCACAAGGACTTCTGTTCTGACTTCCAGCATCACTGCCGAGTATGATCCGAATCGGTCTATAAGCTGATATAGCCACCATACAAACCGATCTCCGGATTTGACTTCTTTAGCCTCTAGAAGCCTTAGTTTTCATCCGATTTGGCTGAAACTTGGCAAAAGGACTTCTGTTCTGACTTTCAACTTCAGTGCCGAGTATGATCCAAATCGGTCTCTAAGCTATTCGGTACCCGGATTTGACTCATTCAACCCCTAGAAGCCTTAGTTGTTATCTGATTTGGCTTGAATTTGGCACAAAGACTTCTGTTCTGACTTTCAACATTAGTGCCGAGAGTATTATCCGAATCGGTCTCCTAGGTTATATAGCCCCAATACAAACCGATCGCTGGATTTTTGGCGGAATCCATGGTAATGGCTATCATATCCCACTGTGCGTCTTGAATATGCTAAACCATTCTTTGAGGAATACCGTCAACTTTTAGAACGGGCGAATGTCCCTCTTCCTCACCAATTGAACTTTGTGTGCTCTCAGGGAGCAAAGATATTGGGTTGCCCAAAAAGTAATTGCGGATTTTTCTTATAGTCGGCGTTGACAAATTTTTTCACAGCTTGTGACTCTGTAATTGCATTCTTTCTTCTGTCAGTTATCAGCTGTTACTTTTAGCTTGCTTTAGAAAAAAAGTATAAAAAAAGCATATTTGATTAAAGTTCATTCTAAGTTTTATTAAAAATGCATTTACTTTCTTTTAAAAAAAATCCGCAATTACTTTTTGGGCAACCCAATACATGCAATGAGCTTCTTTGCGATATTTTGTTGATCTTGCAAAAGCTAAATGATTTGTATGAATAATTTGCCAAGTCTAGTGTAAAACATTGCGGCCATTTAAAGACCCATACAAATTTAATGACCTAAAAATTATTACCTTCTGTCTGTTTCTCTTTCGAGACGAGCTCAATGATCGGAGATGCAAATGGAATGGGAAAGCCAACGATAGCAACACACACCAACCACTATGGGACGCGTTTCGTCTTTGGTGTGATGGCTTCAAGGGTCCTGCGTTGGTATGTTGTATCTGAAGCGTATTTAATTGCGAAAACGCATCTATGATACAATTACCACATTAACCAAGCTCGACCACCCTGCTTATTAGCTGTACTTTTCCCAATGCATGTATTTTTGTGTAATGACAGACATTCTTTCTGTGACAAATTACACTTCTTCCGTATTACACATGATTTTGAGCATCTGTTTGGATGTTGTATTGATGGCTTCGAACGCTAAGACAATGGCAATAGTTCACACTGTTGCTCCTTGTGTCCAGGTTCGAATCCTGGCCAGGCTCTGCTGAACTTTTAATTTTTTTTTTTTTTCATTCATTAAATTTTACAATTTTTGTCTGTTTCTCTTTCGAGACGA
This sequence comes from Stomoxys calcitrans, assembly GCF_963082655.1. Taxonomy (NCBI): domain Eukaryota; kingdom Metazoa; phylum Arthropoda; class Insecta; order Diptera; family Muscidae; genus Stomoxys; species Stomoxys calcitrans. The sequence continues at coordinate 206,817,470 of NC_081552.1, forward strand.
GCTCAATGATCGGAGATGCAAATGGAAAAGGAAAACCAACGATAGCAACACACTTTGGCTTTCCTTTTCCATTTGCATCTCCGATCATTGAGCTCGTCTCGAAAGAGAAACAGACAAAAATTGTAAAATTTAATGATCCTGCCCTAACAGGCAAAAAACTTGAACGAGATTATTAACTTCTTTGAGGTTTCGTCTTAGCAGCCTAGTACCTTCATTCTAAATTTCATACAATTTGAGGAAACTAAGAGTTTGACTGCCGATAATGTTACAAAGGTTGCTATCAGAACTATGATTTTCTTTTTTTACACCATAGAAATCGCGATAGACTACAATATTTTCCATCACTAAATAGTTGATCTATATTTATTTATATATTAAAAAAAAAAAAACAATATATCTATTTATACATATATATATATATATATTTCTATTGTATAACTAAACTTGTTAATATGTTTTAATTTGCTTTAATAAGCTACAGCTTTGTGCACATTAATGCAGCGCTTTTTACACAACCCCACTCTCGATAATGGACGACTCAATTCAAAAGCTATCCAAACCAATTACAACTAACAAGAAAATCGATTAAAATACCAATTTTGGCGAAACCAAACTAACTCGTGAAAGTGACTAAAATGAATGAATGAACGAACCAACTAACCAACCAACCAACCAACACTCACACAAAAACTGCTACAATCTCGAACCAAAAACAAAAATCGAAAGAAAGTGTAAACATGAGACATTTATTTAAAGCTTCGCAGTAAACCAATCAAATAAGATTAAAAATTTGCTTGCCCCACCAAACCACTTTACTTAGAAAAATTTTATGGTTTTTGTTAGTTTAGACAATAAAAGTAGTTGCCTAGCATGACAGCCATAGCTTGAATCTGCATGCCATATGCTTATAGACAATTTTTTTTTTCTATAATTTGAACTTGGTTATTCAAAAGCAATTACAAGGCTGCAGTGGATATCTATGGACATTAAGTTGGACATCGAATTGATTGCATGTGCAGTTCGAGAGTTGTTATATCCCTGGAATATCCATCCATTCATTTTCTCCCTGATGCAGAACCTCCTTTGAGCTTTATGTGTTTTTTAATTTGAGTCCATGCTTGTTTTTTCTTTCGTTTGCAAACTCAATTCCACCTGCCCTTGTGCGAAAAATTATTTGCTTCATTTATCTGGCTCTGGACTCAGCTCTTCTTCATTCAAGCATTTTCTGTTGCTTCCACTTTGGTTGCTGCTTGCAATGTGTTTGATTTGCAACTCCTATTTTTGCACCGAATCCTGCCACAACATCCTTTTCCTCAGTTGCTTTAATTGCCCTTATGACCTCAAAGATTTGCTCACAAAACTTTGGTCATTATTGTTTTATTTCTGGTCATTTAATTCCTTTCGAGTATAAAGTGAACAAGTGCTCCGAGTTGCATTGCTTCTTACGAAAAGCCTTTGTTGTACTTCTTGGAAATACGGTTGTCCGCATAAAGACCTTATGTTAACCCTTTAGTTGCCTACAGCTTAAAAATGCCCACACAATATCTTAAATGTAGTTGATGTACTTTTATTTAGTTTTCTTCTGTTGTTTTTGTTTCAATTTTAACTTAATTACTACCAAAATTCTCGGCAAATTGGTCACAATTATATTTATCTTTAATTTGCTGGCATAATTGTTTTTATGTTTGTGTATTAAGTTTTCTCAAATAGCAAAAAAAAAAAAACCAGAAATGTATGAATTAAGGCTTCAACACAAAGCAAAAGAAACAATTTCATTTGAAAAAATTGATTTTTGAAAATTAATAGGACAAATAACATTTGTCTTAAATATTGATTAGTTTTTGAAATTTTTGAAATGAACGACTACTGAGCAAAATTTTCTATGAACATATGTATGGGCCTAAAAGGCTTCACATTACAAACAAGTAAAAGCGTGCCAAGTTCGTCCGGATTCCGAATCTTATATACCCTCCACCATGGATCGCAATTGTCGAGTTCCTTTCCCGGTATCTAGTTTTAGGCCAACAAAGGATGAAAGTAAAGAATTGCTATGCTATTGTCATTGTGTCAAATTTCAGCCAATTCGAATAAGAATTGCGCCCTTTAGGGATTCAAGAAGTAAAATAGGGAGATCGGTTTATATGGAAGCTGCATCAGGCTATAGACCGATTCAGACCATAGTTGACAAGTATGTTGAAAGTCATGGAAAAAGTCGTTGTTCCAAATTTCAGCCGAATCAGATAATAATTGTGCCTTCTAGAGGCTCATGAACTCAAGATCCCAGTTCATTTTATATGGCAGCTATATCAGGCTATGGATCGATTTAAACCATACATAGCACAGTTGTTGGAAATCATAAGAAAAGACCTCATGCCAAATTTCAGCCCAATCGGATAAGAATTGCTTCCTCTAGAGGCTCAAGAAGTCAAGATCCAAGATGGGTTTATCTGGCAGCTATATCAAAACATGGACCACCGATATGACCTATTTACCATTCCAATCGACCTACCCTAATAAAAAGTATTTGTGCAACATTTCAAGCGGATAGCTTTACTACTTCGAAAGTTAGCTTGCTTACGACAGACAGACGGACGGACATGGCTAGATCGACTTAAAATATCATGAAGATCAATAGTGTTTATATTTATATTATATAGCGGTCAAGGTTTTATAAAGGCGATTTTGTGGTACATATTACAGTCAAACGCCTGAATGGATTTTAATCAATCGAAAGACAAAAGAAACGACGACTATATATGAAAATTAGTTTTCCTTAAAGAAAGGCCTTGAAAATGAGGAATTAAATTTCAATAAAAGAAGAAGAAGCATAAACACAGCATATTGTTGTTGGTTTTGTTGTTTTTTTTTTTTTTTTAAAGCCTTCGTTATCGGTGTGAAGGGAGTATTAGAGGTGAGAGTAAAAGAAACAACTCGTAGATGTGCGAGAGAAAGAGTATCACTTTTTATAAATAGTAGGTGTGTGGGAGTGAGATGTGTGTGGCCCTACTCGACATGTTGGTCGGCCAATCTAAAGGAATATTAGAGGTGAGAGTAAGAGAAACATCTCGTAGATGTGCGAGAGAAAGAGCATCACTTTTTATAGTAGGTAAGGGTGTGTGGGAGTGAGATGTGCGTGGCCCTACTCGACATGTTGGTCAGCCAACCTGAGGGAGTATTAGAGGTGAGAGGAAGAGAAACAACTCGTAGATGTGCGAGAGAAAGAGCATCACTTTTAATAGTAGGTAAGGGTGTGTGGGAGTGAGATGTGCGTGGCCCTACTCGACATGTTGGTCAGCCAATCTGTGGGAGCATTAGAGGTGAGAGTAAAAGAAACAACTCGTAGATGAGCGAGAGAAAGAGTATCACTTTTTATAAATAGTAGGTGAGGGTGTGTGGGAGTGAGATGTGCGTGGCCCTACTCGACATGTCGGTCAGCCAATCTGAGGGAGTATTAGAGGTGAGAGGAAGAGAAACAACTCGTAGATGTGCGAGAGAAAGAGTATCACTTTCTATAAATAGTAGGTGAGGGTGTGTGGAAATGAGATGTGCGTGGCCCTACTCGACATGTTGGTCAGCCAATCTGTGGGAGTATTAGAGGTGAGAGGAAGAGAAACAACTCGTAGATGTGCGAGAGAAAGAGTATCACTTTTTATAAATAGTGGTGAGGGTGTGTGGAAGTGAGATGTGCGTGGCCCTACTCGACATGTTGGTCAGCCAATCTGAGTGAGTATTAGAAGTGAGAGTAAGAGAAACAACTCGTAGATGTGCGAGAGAAAGAGTATCACTTTTTATAAATAGTAGGTGAGGGTGAGTGGGAGTGAGATGTGCGTGGCCCCACTCGACATGTTGGTCAGCCAATCTCCAAAAAACATGGTTTTGTGTGGCATTTGCAATCTTATTGTTCGTATGTATGTATATCTATTGGGAGATTACACACCAAGACAACACATTTTTGTTACTACTGTACAGGTCATATGCAATAGGTGAGTAGTAGGGTGTCACTTATTGTATTTAAATATAGAAGTGAAAATAGAAAAGATAGCCGGTTATGAATAACTCTGCTCAGTAAAAGTAACTAATGGTAGGGAGTTTAAAGAAGTAGGGGAGAGGATGCAGTAGTTTGCAATAAAAGATGGGCTCATATCTTTATTATGTAAAAAAAGAAAAATTGTTTTTATGACTTAACTTTACTTTCTTTATTTGGATATGACAGAATATATGTTCCAGTAGCCGAAGGCCGAATAGCGTTCCAAGCGCCTCGATCTTCTGCGCTCATTCTAAAATCTTTGACACCAAGTTTCGAGGTGTCTCCCACAACTTGATCTTTCCATCAGGCTTTTGGTCTTCCCGGTTTGATTGTACCACCGTGTTTGCCTTCAAAAGACGTCTTTGCTGGAGCTTCTTCATCCATTCTGACAACATGACCTAGCCAACGCAGCCGTTGTATTTTGATGCGTGTAACTATGCTAACGTCGTCATACATCTCATACAGCTCGTAGTTCATACGTCGCCTGTAGTCTCCATTAACGCAAACTGGTCCATATATTTTACGAAAAATCTTTCTCTCAAATACTTCAAGCACTGCCTCATCTGCTTTCACAAGTACCCATGCTTCAGAACCATATAACAGCACGGGTAGTATCAGTGTCTTGTATAGTGTAATCTTCGTCTGTCGAGAGGTGGCCTTGTTTCTAAATCGCTTACTTAGTCCAAAGTAACATCTGTTTGTCGCTTAATCTCAAAACTGGTGTAATTCGTTTCGTTTACGGCGGTGCCAAGGTAGATTGACTATCTCAAAGTTGTGGCTATCTCAACTTTCTTCATTTTCTTTATCTGCTCGGTTGTGCAAGGCTTTTTGGGAGCTGAACCATCCATTTCGTCTTATATCCATTTACTGCCAGACCCATTTTCACTGACTCTCTTTCGATTCTTTCAAAGGCTGCAGTTACTACTTCCGGTGACCGACCGATGATATCGATGTCGTTGGCATAGGCGAGTAGCATGTGTTCTCTTGTGATTAGTGTGCCATATCTATTCACACCTGCATCTCGTATAATCTCCTCCAGCAGAATGTTAAAGATATCACACGATAGGCTGTCTCCTTGTCTCAGACCTCGTTTGGTATTAAATGGTTCGGAGAGATTCTTTCCTATTCTTACCGAGGAACGCGTATCAGCAAGTGTCATCCTGCAGAGTCTTATTAATTTTGCAGGGTTACCAAACTCAGCTATGGCTTGAAATACCTTTGAACGTAGAGGAATATCGAAAGCGGCCTTGTAGTCAACAAAGAGATGGTAGGTGTTGATTTGTCCTTCTCGGGTCTTTTCCAGGATTTGGCGCAGTGTGAATATATGGTCTAGGTTGGATTTACCAGGCCTAAAGCCGCACTAATAGGGCCCAATTATCTCACTGACTTTAGGTTTCAGTCTTTCACACAGTACGCTCGAGAGTATCTTGTATGCGATGGGGAGGAGACTTATTTCTCGGTAGTTGCCACATTCCACCTTGTCTCCTTTCTTGTGTACGGGACATAGTATGCTGAGGTTCCAATCATCGGGTATGCGTTCTTCCAGCCAGATGGCGCAGATAAGCTGATGCATACGCCTAATCAGCGTGTCGCATCCTGTATCTTAAATAGTTCAGCGGGTAACCCGTCGGCTCCCGTTGCCTTGTTGTTCTTCAGTCGGGTCACTGCTACTTGGTCTTCGCCGCCAACATCGGACACTAGCAGTTGGGTAAAATGTTCTTTCCATATCCTCAGCATGTTATCTGTGTCAGTTACCAGATTTCCTTCTTTGTCTCTGCAGGAGGATGTGCCTGCACCAAAGCCATCGGTTTGATGTTTAATTCTTTGGTAGAATTTCCGGACTTCATTCTGACTCCTGTACATCTCAATTCGCTCGCACTCACGTCTTTCCATTTCCTCTTTCTTTCTTCGGGGTAGACGTTTCTCCTCTCTCCTTTTCTCCCGATTTGGTTTGCTCTATATGCCGCATTCTTGGCTTCATCGGAACAAGGAACGCTTTCTTTAAGTCATTTGGTCAGTCGAGTGGAGTATGCCGCTGCCATTTCTTGCGTTTGCAGCTTTTCAATGTCCAGCTTCTGTGCATTGTCAGATCGTACTTTCCTCGCCATGTTCAAACGGGTGCGAACCTTTGCTGCAACAAGGTAATGATCCGAATCTATAGTCGCTCCACGGATCGATCGATCGTATATCTAACATGCTGGATGAATACCTTCCATCTATCACAACGTGATCAATTTGGTTCCTCGTGTTTTGTTCGGGTGACAGCCATGTGGCTTTGTGAATATTTTTACTACTGCTAACTGCCATGTTTTTTGCCGCGGCAAAATCTATCAGCCTCAACCCATTACTAGGCGTTATCTCGTGAAGGCTAAACTTTCCGAGTGTTGGAGTAAAAATGTCTTCCTTCCCTATTATCGCACTAAAATCTCCCAGAACATTTTTAATATCATGGGAGGGGCAGCGGTCATATTCTCTCTGTAGGCGCTCGTAGAAAATATCATTGGTCTGCTCGTCTTTGTCTTCCGTCGGGACATGGGCACAAATAAGGATGATGTTGAAGAATTTGACACCTTTACTCCGGTGGAGTAAAGCTGGAGACAAGGTGGTTTAGTCTCCGACTTACCACAAATCCATAGCCAAATTCATGCCTCGTGTTATGGCAGCTATAGTATAGTTCGTCACCGTTTGGTGTTGTAGTGGCGCCTTTCCCAGTCCATCGCACTTCCTGTAAGGCGGTAATATCTGCCTTGTACTTCTCTAATACATTCGCCAGCGCGTATACTGCACCTTCTCTATAAAGAGTGGGGACATTCCAGGTGCAGATCCGCAAATCATGGTCCCGTTTTCGTTTGCGTGGATCGTCAACGTTGGGGGGGGGTCCGTTTTTACTATTCCTTTGTTTCTCATAGTAGTTCTTAGTTTTCCGGGGGCGGGTCACTGGCCCTGCGCCCCAACCGCATGGATTTTGTGGGATTGCACACGTATCCCTCGTTGTGGCGAGCCGCTTGCACCAATATCCGACGCTCGACGCCAGCCGCCCGTAACCTGGGAACAGACGCTGATGTTGGCCCTTGGTTATTTGAAGGCGCAAATAACTCGCCTTGTCATCTCGTGTATCATTGGCACTTAGTATTTAATTAAGAGCCAGTACCACCTGACTCCTCACTGAGACTCTCCTATCGAAAAATAAGCTAACATAGCCTCTATACAAACCAATCACCGGATTTGATTTCTACAACCCCTAGAAGCCTCAGTTTTTATCCGATTTGATTGAAATTAGCACAAAAACTTCTCTGACTTCCAACATCCATGCCAAGTATGATCCGAAACGGTATCTAAGCTGATATAGCTCACACGATATCAAAGATGCAGAAATAGACTAGACTATTTCTGGATCTTTGATATCGCCTACTCGCCTTGAGGCCGTCTATAAAGATAAAGACGAGCAGACCAATGATATTTTCTACGAGCGCCTAGAGAGAGAATATGGCCGCTGCCCCGCCCATGATATTAAAATCGTTCTGGGAGATTTTAATGCGAAAATAGGGAAGGAAGACATTTTTGGTCCAACAGTCGGAAAGTTAAGCCTCCACGAGATAGCGTCCCGTAATGGATTGAGGCTGAGGTAGTTAATAGCACCAGATTTCAACATAAAAATATTCACAAAGACACATGGCTGTCACCTGATCAAAACACGAGAAACCAAATTGATCACTTTGTGATAGATGGAAGGCATTCATCCACCGTGTTAGATGTACGATCGATCCGTGGAGCGAATATAGATACGGATCATTACCTTGTTGCAGCATAGGTTCGCACCCGTTTGAACATGGCGAGGAAAGTACGATCTGACACTTCACGGAAGCTGGACATTGAAAAGCTGCAAACACAACAAATGGCAGCGGCATACTCCGCTCGACTGACCCAACTGCTTGGTGAAAGCACTCCTTGTTCCGATGATATAATGGCCCGGTGGCAAACCATTGCCCACTCCATGGAAAATACCGCGAAATCCGTACTTGGGTACCGGAAGTCTCCCCCCAAGAAACCCTTGGTACGACCAAGAGTATCCAGATGCTACTGATATTCCTAGAATGCGGCATATGGAGCAACCCTGCAATCAGTAGCAACTCCAGATGAAGAAGAGGTTTCGGGAGAAAAGGAGAGAGGAGAAACGTCTATTCCACAGAAAGAAAAAGGAAATGAAAAGACGTGAGTGTGAGCGAATTGAGATGTACAGGTGTCAGAATGAAGTTCGGAAATTCTACCTAAGAATTAAACATCAAACCGATGGCTTTGGTGCAGGAACATCATCCAGCAGAGACAAAGAAAGAAATCTGTTAACTCACACAGATAACATGCTGAGGTATGGAAAGAACATTTTACCCAACTGCTAGTGTCCAACGCTGGCGACGAAGAGGATACCGCAGAACCAATCCCTGATGATGGTATAGAATGTTTACCTCCTAGTCAGAATGAGGTCCAAGTAACACTGACCCGACTGAAGAACAACAATGCAACGGGAGCCGACGGGTTACCCGCTGAACTATTTAAGACCGGAGGCGACACGCTGATAAGGCGCATGCATCAGCTTATTTGCGCAATCTGGCAAGAAGAACGCATACCCGATGATTGGAATCCAGCATACTATGTCCCGTACACAAGAAAGAAGACAAGACGGAATGTGCCAACTATAGAGGAATAAGTCTCCTCCCTATCGCATACAAGATACTCCATCGAGCGTACTGTGTGAAAGACTGAAACCTAAAGTCAGTGAGATAATTGGGCCCTATCAATGCGGCTTTAGACCTGGTAAATCCAACTTAGACCAGATATTCACACTGCGCCAAATCCTGGAAAAGACCCGAGAAGGAAGAACAGCTACCATCTCTTTGTTGACTACCACCCCGATTTCGATACTCATTTACGTTCAAAGTTATTTTAAGCCATGTCTGAGTTTGGTATCCCTGCAAAATTAATAAGACTCTGCAGGATGATACTTGCTGATAGCGTTCCTCAGTATGAATAGGAAAGAATCTCTCCGAACCATTTAATACCAAACGAGGTTTCAGACAAGAAGACAGGCTATCGTTCGATCTCTTTAATATCCTGTTGGAGAAGATTATACGAGATGCAGATGTGAATAGATATGGCACACTAATCACAGGAGAACACATGCTACTCGCCTATGCCGACGACAGTGACATCATAGTTCGGTCAGTGGAAGTAGTAACTGCAGCCTTTGAAAGAATCGAAAGAGAGTCAGTGAAAATGGGTCTGGCAGTAAATAAGGATAAGACGAAATGGATGGTTTCAGCTCCCAAAAAGCCTTGCACAACCGAGCAGATAAAGAAAATGGAGAAAGTTGGGAACCACAACTTTGAGACAGTCAGTAACTTTATGTACCTTGGCACCGCCGTAACCGAAACGAATGACATCAATTTTGAGATTAAGCTAAGAATAATACTGGCAAATAGATGCTACTTTTGACTAAGTAAGCAGTTTAGAAACAAGGCCACCTCTCGACAGATAAAGATAACACTATACAAGACACTGATACTTCCCGTGTTGTTATATGATTCTGAAGCATGGGTAATTGTGAAAGCAGATGATGCTTGGAGTATTAGAGAGAAAGATTGTTCGCAAGATATATGGACCAGTTTGCGTTAATGGAGAATATAGGCGTGTTGGGCCCATAAAAACTTGTTCCCGAATATTGATATCAGATTCGTGGGGTAGTTCCAAAGACCTTTCATTTGAGTCCCATATAAATTTGTGCTCTTTGGGCGGTGTTTTTGGTGAGGGACGGCTACCAAAACTCTTGGTTCCACATTTGGATATCATATTCGTATTCTACACTAAAATATCTTCTATTTGAGCCCCATTTTGCGATGGCCAGTAAATAAGTCCTGTTTGGGGGAATTTTAGGGAGGGTCGGCCCCCCAACACTTGGTCGCACATTTGGATATCAGATTCGTATTCTACTCGCAAAAACCTTTCATTTGAATCTCATATTGCCATGATCGGTTAATATGTCCGATTTAGGGGTGTTTTGGGGGTTAAGGTGTTCCCCCACATACTTAGTCCGACAATTGGCTATCAAATACGTTTTCCAATCTTAAATACATTTCATTTGAGTCGCATATTGTCGTTATTGGTCTATATATATATATATATATATATTTGATTTGGGGGTGGGGCGGCCCCCCTAGGTACCCCATCCGAAATTTGGATACCAGCTTTTTAGTGTTTGGGTTACCATAAGAGAGCACAAAAAATTTGGCTTAAATCGCAGCACCCATCTGCGAGATCTGGCGTTTCGGAAAATTAGGGTAAGGGGGAGGGTCCGCTCCCTCTTCAGATATCGAAAAATGTAGTACCCTATTCTCACCACGGGATCATTATGCACCATCAGTAAAAATTTCAAGAAAATTGGTTTAGCCGTTTCAGAGTCTACAAGGAACAGACAAACAAACACAAATATCAGGTTATAGACCAATTCGGACCGTACTTGGCATAGTTGTTGGAAGCTTAATCGGACAAAAATTGCGGCTTGTAAGGGCTCAAGAAGTCAAATTAGGAGATCGGTTTATATGGGACCTATATCAGGTTATAGACCGATGTGGTCCATACTTGGCACAGTTATTGGAAGTCGTAACATGCAAAATTTCAGTCAAATCGAAAAAATTCAGGCTTCCAGGGGCTCAAGAGTCAAATCGGGAAATAGATTTATATGGGAGCTAAATCTGGCCCATTTGCATTCCTCAATGACTTACATCAATGTTAAGTATCTGTGCAAAATTTCAAGAGGCTAGCACTATGCGTTCGATCGCTGCCCTGATTTCGACAGGCGTACGGACGGACGGGCATGGTTAGATCGACTCAGACTCGACTACATACCTTGTAGGGTCTTAGACGAATATATCGATGTGTTACAAACCCAATGACTAGATTAGTATACTCCACCCTATCTATGGTGGAGGGTATACAAATTAACCAAAAAAAATTGCTTGTTTTCAGTTTAAAAAAAAATACTAGCGAAAATACTCCTATTACATTGTAATATTCAAGTAATTAGGGTATAACTTAATTGTTAGCCTATAGCATCATATGAAGTAGATACATACGAGTGGAGATCATTGTGGTCCTGACTACAATGATGGCAAAACAATTCCATTGAACTTTGGTAATTACCTTCTTGTATGGTTTTGTATGAGTGCGCAGAGTGCTAATGTATGTGTGTGTGTGCGATTATGAGTGAAGTGTGTTTAGTGTGTCCATGCCAACTTCTAACTCAATTAATTTTTGCTAATTAATTCTCTTTATGTTGCATAAGAATTTTGTTTTTTTGTTTTTCCTTTACATGTCTATTAATTATATTTTAGTTTGCCAACTCCTACTGCACACCAGCGAGTGTGTTTGTGTGTATTTATATGTATAGAAGTGCAAATGTATTTGTTTTTATTTTTGTGTTTGATTTGTTTTCTCTTTTGCCTCCTCCTCCTCCTCTTTTTGTAATTAGTTTCAACGCATATTTACATTGGACTTGTGTTGCTTTGAGCTTGCTTCCATCTCCTTACCCCAAACTCAACCTATTGCTCTTACATTTACAAACGCTCTCTCTTTCTCTCTTGTTCGCTCTACATCCTAACTACTGCAAATACCATTATAACTTTATTCTATATATACTTTTTTTTTTTTGATACTGCAAAAACCATAACTCCTTAATTATCGACTATTGTTATTATCCATAATTAGTTAACAATAACCATAGAGTTGGAATCAGAAATCCAAACAAACAACTAAAACTACAAAAAAGAACTTTTTCCCCCATTTCTCTCTGTCTTTCTATTGTTATTACTCTTTGGCAACTTTTCGTATTTATTTTATTTTATTAAACAAACAAAAACAAAACAAAACAAAAATAAAAAAACTGAATGTTTTCAATGTTTATGTTCTTTGATTTGTAAAAAAAAGAAACCAACATTCCAACAAACACTAACACTAACACACAAAACCAATTCACTAAAGCTTATGACAATAGTAACGATAATTTGCAGAAATCATAAATTATTACAATTCTGTATTTGTATTGTCCCATGTAATTAATAATTCCATTATGGTTTTTATTATTTCCACGCAATTTTGATACTCTAGTGCCACCCCGTTGGATTGTTGAACCAAGCGATGCAAATGTCGAACGCAATCGTCATATAATGCTGCACTGTCAAGCCCAGGGAGTCCCTACTCCCAGTATTGTTTGGAAAAAGGCAACGGGTAAGTAAAATTAAGGTCGACTAAAGGCAAAAATTAACTTGAAAAAATAAGAAGGGGTTAAGTTCGGCCGGGTCGAACTTAGGCTACCCACCACCTCGGGTAGGTATAAAAACCACCTTTTGTCATAATCCGATGTAAAATGCATAATTCATGTCCCCATAGCAGCTATATCGAAATATGGTCCGATTTGGACCAAATTCGACACGGATATTGAGAGGTCTAACAAAGACAAGTCAATGTTCAATTTTGTAGAACAAAATTGGTAGCCATATCAAAATATAGACCGATCTGAACACGGATGTCGGAAAGCCTAATATTAGTCACTGTATCAAAATTGAGCGAAATCGGATTATAAATGTGCCTTTTATGGGGCCAAGACTTTAAATCGAGAATTCGGTCTATATGGCAGCTATATCCAAATCTAGACCGATCTGGGCCAAATTGAAGAGGGATATCGAAGAACCTAACACAACTCACTGTCCCAAATTTCGGCGAAACCAAGCAACAAAATGCGCGTTTATGGGCCCAAAACCTTAAATCGACAGATCAGTCTATATGGCAGCTATATCCAAATTTAGACCGATCTGGTCCCATTTGAAGAATGATATCGAAGAACCAAAACATCTCACTGTCCCAAATTTCGGCGACATCGGACAATAAATGCGCCTTTTATGGGCCCAATACCTTAAATCGAGAGATCGGTCTATATGGTAGCTATATGCAAATCTGGACCGATCTGGTCCAATTTGAAGAATGATATCGAAGGACCTAGCGCAACTCACTGTCCCAAATTTTGGCAAAATTGGGCAATAAAGGCGCCTTTTATGGACCAAAGACCTTAAATCGAGAGATCGGTCTATATGGCAGATATATGTAAATTCGAACCGATCTGAGCCAAACTAAAGAAAAATGTTGAAGGGCTCAACACAACTCACTGTCCTAAATTTTGGCACAATCGGACAATAAATGCGCCTTTAATGGGTCCAAAAGATTAAATCGAGAGATCGGTCTATATGGCAGCCATATCCAAATCTGGACCGATCTGGGTCAATTTGAAGAAGGATATCGAAGGACCAAATTTTGGCAAAATTGGGCAATAAGGGCGCCTTTTATGGACCGAAGACCTTAAATCGAGAGATCGCTGTATATGGCAGCTATATCCAAATTTGAACCGATCTGAGCCAAATTAAAGAAAAATGTTGAAGAGCCCAACGCAACTCACTGTCCCAAATTTCGGCGACATCGGACAATAAATGCGCCTTTTATGGGCCCAAAACCTTAAATCGAGAGATCGGTCTATATAGCAACTATATCCAAATCTGGACCGATCTGGTCCAATTTGAAGAATGATATCGAAGGGCCTAGCACAACTCACTTTCCTAAATTTTGGCAAAATCGAGCAATAAATGCGCCTTTTATGGGCTCAAGACCTTAAATCAAGAGATCGGTCTATATGGTAGCTATATTCAAATGTGGACCGATCTGGGCCAAATTGAAGAAGAATGTCGACTGGCCTAACACAACCTACTGTCCTAAATTTTGGCAAAATCGAGCAATAAATGCGCCTTTTATGGGCCCAAAACGTTAAATCCAGAGATCGGCCTATATGGCAGCTATATCCAAATTTGAACGGATCTGAGCCAAATTAAAGAAAAATGTTGAAAGGCCCAACACACCTCACTGTCCCAAATTTTGGCACAATCGGACAATAAATGCGCCTTTAATGGGTCCAAAAGATTAAATCGAGAGATCGGTCTATATGGCAGCCATATCCAAATCTGGACCGATCTGGGTCAATTTGAAGAAGGATATCGAAGGACCAAATTTTGGCAAAATTGGGCAATAAGGGCGCCTTTTGTGGACCGAAGACCTTAAATCGAGAGATCGCTCTATATGGCAGCTGTATCCAAATTTGAACCGATCTGAGCCAAATTAAAGAAAAATGTTGAAGGGCCCAACGCAACTCACTGTCCCAAATTTAAGCACAATCGGACAATAAAGGCACCTTTTATGGACCCAAAACCTTAAATCGAGATTTCGGTCTATATGACAGCCAAATTGAAGAAGGATATCGACTGGCCTAACACAACCCACTGTCCCAAATTTTGGCACAATGCGCCTTTTATGGGCCCAAGACCTTAAATCCAGAGATCGTTCTATATGGTAGCTATATCCAAATGTGGACCGATCTGGGCCAAATTGAAGAAGAATGTCGACTGGCCTAACAAAACCTACTGTCCTGAATTTTGGCAAAATCGTGCAATAAATGCGCCTTTTATGGACCCAAAACATTAAATCGAGAGATCGGTCTATAGCCAAATTGAAGAAGGATGTCGACTGGCCTAACACAACCCACTGTCCCAAATTTTGGCTAAATCGGACAATAAACGCGCCTTTTATGGGTCCAATAGCTTAAATCGAGAGATCGATCTATATGGCAGCTATATCCAAATCTGCATCGATCTAGGCCAAATCGAAGAGGGATGTCGACTGGCCTTACACAAATCACCGTCCTAAATTTCAGCGAAATCAGATAATAAATGTGGGTTTTATGGGCCTAAGACCCTAAATCGGCGGATCGGTCTATATGGGGGCTATATCAACATATAGTCCGATATAGCCCGTCTTCGAACTTAACCTGTTTATGGAGTGCAAAGTTTCAGCTCAATATCTCTAATTTTGAAGACTGTAGCGTGATTTCAACAGACAGACCCACTGCCATCCTTTGGCAGTGGGTATAAAAAGGGTCTCTTATTATATGAATTCAAAAATTTAAGCTTTATATGAAACAGGTAAAAATGTCATTAAGTAAGACCAAACCATTGGGGTGAATATAAGAAAATCAACAATAAGAAGTAAAAAAAGTGCTAGGAATCTAGGCAACCCACCACCATGGACTCTACTAAAAATTAACAAAACTGAACTTTGTTGAAAGGCAAATGTGCACTGTACGTACTAAATGTCGGACAAATCAGACAAAACTCGAAGTTTCTTGGGGAAGCAGAAGACTAATCAGTAGATCAATTTATATGGAAACTATGTCACGAAGGCCAACGCAGCGTAGAGGTTAGCATGTCCGCCCATGTCACTGAACGCCTGGGTTCGAATCCTGGCGAGAATATTAGAAAAAATTTTCAGCGGTGGGTTTTTGCTCCTAATGCTGACAACATTTGTGATGTAATATGCCATGTCGCACTGCGGCACGCCGTTCGGACTCGGCTATAAAAAGGAGGCCCCTTATCATTGAGCTTAAACTTGAATCGGTTGAATTGATGTTTGCCCCTGTTCCTTAGTGGAATGTTCATGAGCAAAAGTTGCAAATATCACGTTGGACATGTTGAGGCTTTTGATGAAAACGCATTTTCCACAAGATACGATGGGAATCACGGAGCCACCGGAATCTTGGAATAATGAGGTTAATCGAAGGTTTATCATAACGGAATTGATGGTCAAGGAAGCCTTGAGGGGCTTCAAACCATTTAAGTTAGCCGGACCTAATGGAATATTTCCGGCGTCACTACAAAGGGGGGCCACTGTCTGGCGCCTCATCCGGCCACTATTTTCACAGCGTGCCTAGAACTTGCATATATTGTACTTCGGAAGCCTGGCAGGAGGCAAGGGTGGTGTTTGTGCCCAAGCCCGGCAAGGCAAGTTAAGCGACACCAAAGGCCCATAAGCCTTACATTCTTTCTACTCAAAACCATGGAAAGCATTGGGGGTACCATGATAAAGTGTAGGTCATCCAGCGAACTGCTGAAATACAAACTGCATGCCTATGTCAAGGGAAGATCGGTGGAGACTGCCCTGTACGTGATTGTGCATAGAACAAAAGCTAAACAAGTAAAGCAAATTTGCAAATGCTGCCCATGAACATTCCACGAAGGAACATGGGCAAACTTCTCACATATCAATGAGTGTAGTCCGATTTAAGTTTAAGCTCAATGATAAGGGGCCTCTTGTTTATAGCCGAGTCCGAACGGCATGCCCCAAAGCGACACCTCTTTGGAGAGAAGTTTCACATGGCATAGTACCTTAAAAATGTTGCCAGCATTAGGAGGGAAAAACCACCACTGAAAATTTTTTCTGATGGTCTCGCCAGGATTCGAACCCAGGCGTTCAGCGTCATAGGCGGACATGCTAGAGGTTAGCATGTGCGCTACGGTGGCCTCCAAACAACTAAATCATGGATCTTAATAGGTGATGGCCTGTAAATAGACAAAAATTGCTTTCCGTAATTGCCCAAGAAGTCAAATCGAGAAATAGGTTATATGGGAGCAATAACAGATTAAGAACCGTACTTGGCCTCAACGTTGGAAATCATAGTAGAAGTCATTGAGCTACTTTTCAGCCAAATCGGATAGAAATTGCGCACTCTGGGGGCTGAAGAAGTACATTGCGAATATGGGTTTATATGGAAGCTATATCAGGTTATGGACCGATTCAGACCGTACATGACTTAAATGTTAAAGCTCATGATATAAGTCTTTGTGCCACATTTCACCCAAATCTATTTAGAAAGACATCCTCTAGGGACTTAAGAAGTTATATCGATGGATCTGTATAAATGGGGGGCTTTATCCAAATTTGAACAGATATGGCCCATTTACAAACCCCAACGACCTACGTCACCCGTTCGACCGTTATCGTGATATCCACAGACGGACGGTCTCGTCTAGATCGAATCACAATGTCGAGACGATCACGAATAAACAAACTTTATAGGGTTCCAGATCAAAATCTCGAGATATTACAAACGGAATGACTAGATCCGCCATCCTATGGCGGAGGACATAAAATGGACAATTTTCTGCGGATCTGCACCTGGAATATCTGAACTCTTAATAAAGTCTGAAGAACAACAAGGCACCAGCACCCGATGGGGTGCCCGCTGATGCTACTTTAGATTGAGCAAGCAGTTTAGAAACAAAGCCACCTGACAACAAACGAAAATGAGACTATACAAGCCAATGATGCTAACTGTTTTGTTATATGGTTCTGTGGCATAGGTACATGTGAAAGCAGACGAGGCAGTGCTTGGACTATTTGAGAGAAAGATTCATTCTCCCATATAAACTGATCTCCCGATTTGACTTCTTGAGCTCCTGGAAGCAAAAATTTTTGTTCGATTTTGCTGACATTTTGCATTTTGGTGTTCTGTTTTGGGCCTTTCAGACGTTAATTTTTTTGTTGAAAATCTTAAAAATTTGATCACATATCTCAGTCCCTGGGTTCTCAATGTAGACCCCTAAGCCCACGCTGTTCAGCTTTAATCCATTTGTATAGCATGATCTTCCAGATGGCAATAACAGAGTTTCGTCAATTCGAGACTGTGCAGCTGGCAACATTGCCTCGCACTCCTATCCATCCTCTCATCACAGCCGCATTGGCAGCCTCATACTATCAAGTCCTCACGTCTACATAGTGTCTAACATTTGTGAGACTTCTGGGTACCTTCCTAATGTAACACTTCCAGTTTAGTTTCCTGTTCAAGATCACTCCTAAGTATTTGACCATGTCAGATATGGAAATCGTTCTATTGAGGAAATGTCTTAGTCTTCCTCGGCCGATTTCGATTTTCTCTGGGTCAACATTGAGATCCCCAAGTCTAGCCCATTCGTATACCATCTCCGAGACGCGTTCGTCCTTTCTGCATAGCTGTTTCGAATCCCCACCTCTTAGATGTATAACAACACTGTCCGTGTAGCAAATGTGTTCAAATTCTTCCCCCAGTCAGCATCTGCAATAGGTTATTTTTGGCTGTCACCCATAGCAGTGGCGATAAAATGCCTCCCTGTGACGTGCCCTGTGCCACTTTTTAAGGAACCCACAATGTATCCACCTTTATCCTTAGCATATGGTTTATCCAGTCTCTAAGGACCCGGTCCACCGGTACTGGTCTAAGGATTGGAGCAGTGTATCTGCCCTTACATTAACTAGAGGTCCCTCTCGGAGACAATGCATACCGCCAATGTGCACATCTGCTCATCGAAGGATTCTTCTATTTTATGCACAACCTCGTGTAGGGCAATCTCCATCGACCTTCCCTTGACATAGGCATGCTGTTTGTATTTGAGCAGTTCACTGGATGTCCTACTCTTTATCATGGTGTCCACAATACATTCCATGGCTTTGAGTAGAAAGGACGTAAGGCTTATAGGTCTGTAGGCCTTTGGTGTCGCAGTATTTGCCTTGCCGAGCTTGAGTATAAATGCCAACCATGCCTCCTGCCAGTCTTTCGTTCTACATGCAAATCCTAGGCACGCTGTGAAAAAAGAGGCCAGATGGGGCGCCAGATAGTCTGCCTCCTTCTGTAGTAACACCGGAAATATTCCATCAGGGCCGGGTGACTTAAATGGTTTGAAGCTCCTCAAGGCTTCCGTGAGTCCCATCGTATCAACGTATCCTGTGAAAAATGCGTTTTTATCAAAAGCCTCCATTGGATGTTTGTCTGGATGACCTCAATCATTGGTCCTCCAGTAAATGGGCATCTTGGGGGTAATTTGCTCCCTGTTCTACAGGCTGCATTGAGTTTCTCGTCACTGCACTGCCTGATATTTTAATTAGGATCTTTGCTTATCCTAGTCTTCCCAATATTGAGAAAGTCGTTGATGATCTCCTCGTCCACCCCCTGTTCGTTAGGCAGTATTGCGTCTCGTGCCACTGCACTGCCTGATGTCTCAATATGAGCATCTTGGCCTTTCCTAGTCTTTTCAATCTTGCTCTCGCAAACTTTTCAGAGAGTCATGATCAAGGCCCACCACAAGGAGAGTTCCTTTCACCGCAAACTCCCACTTCCTGTGGGAGACCTACCTTTTCTCCATGACCAAACCTAGGCGTTGCTTGTTCTAAACTTGCACCATGGTTTATGTCGTGAATTTTCTGCCCCATACTTTGATGAAAACCGTCGCCTTTGTGAGATGGTAAAAGTTAAATTTTCTCAACAAATCGAGCTTTGCGCGTTCCCAGGGAGTGTGGATACTTCCAAAGACCTTTCTTCGGTATCAATACATTCTGCTAACGCAAACAGAACGGCAGATAAATGTAAATTTTTCTTACCAAATCGAGCTTTGCGCGTTCCCAGGGAGTGTGGATACTTCCAAAGACCTTTCTTCGGTATCAATACATTCTGCTGACACAAGACGCAGCGTCAAGATGTCCCCTATATACTCGCAGCTCATCATTTGTATGGGTGGACCCTCTACAGAGTTCCACACATGTTCGAAAATCCCCTCGTTAATCAAATCCTCCATTTGGGATTCCTCCTACCGTATTACCGCTACCGCTTACGATGACTGCATAGACCAGTTCATCTCTGTTGTGCTTCCTTGCCACTCCGGCGTAAGAGGGCGGAATGCAACCATTCTCAGCGACCATCTTCCCCTCCGTGATGGATGTGGTCTCCTCTTGTCCTCCTCTAGTCCTCCATGAAGAGTCAGGGGCCGTGCGCGATTCCTTCGTTGCTGTTTCGACTTTGTCTCCCTCCGCAGGACACTGTCTGAAGTCTCCATCGCGGGAGGGCTGGCTTCATTTCCCCAGAGTACTTGAAAGCGGGTAGCTATTTTTCCTCTTCAGCATTTTAGCAGTGCTATGCTCTCCGAGATGTCTGATTCTCTTTGCAGCTTTCGTAGAAGTGCTTGGAATGTCAGTTCTATCCCTTCCAACATCCTGCATTGAGCTGCCGGTGCATACTCCTCTGTCCCCATCGTCTTGCCCCGGATTTCTTCTTAAAATTTTAGAAAGTTTGGCTAAGTTGTATTCTGAAAACCTATAGCACATTAATTTTTGATGTAATTTAGAAGTTTTTTAACCATTTTTGCTGGTGTCCCATTTTCAACATACTTTTTGCTGTTTTAGCAAACTTTTTTGCAGTATTTTCTAAGAAATTTCTTTGAGTGTGGAAGCTATATCAAACTATGAACCGATATACCCTAAAACGAAGTATTTGTGCAAAATTTCAAGCCCCTAGCTTCATTCCTTCGAAAGTTAGCGTTAGCGTTAGACAGACGGATGGAATGACAGGTGGACGGAGAGACGGATGGACAGATGGATGGACAGATGGATGGACGGACGGACAGATGTATGGACGGACGGACAGTTAGCGTCACAAGTTAGCGTTAGCGGACAAGTTAGCGTTAGACAGACGGATTGAATGACAGGTAGGCGGAGAGACGGATGGAAGGACGGACAGATGTATGGACGGACTGACATGGCTAGATCGACTTAAAATGTCATGGCGATGAAGGATATGCATACCAAGCATGGGGACTTAGAGCAATATTTCGATATGTTACAAACGTAATGACGAAGTTAGCATACCGCTATCCTATAATGGAGGGTATACAAATTGTGTTCAATAAAAATATTTACTGAAAATTTGGATCATTGAAATATCTATTTTTTTTATTTGGAGTTCACCGCTGTCACTGTAAATGACCTTTTGTATTATTTCCTTAATCTATTTTTTTTTTTTCCAATTAGTCGCACCGACTGTTCGCATGCAATGACACATTTTTTTTTAAACATCGATTATTTCCCTACTCTATTCTCGATTATTTCTCTACTCTATTCTCCACAGGCAGCAAATCAGGCGAATATGAAGAGGTGCGTGAACGACCCTTTACAAAGCTGCTGTCCAATGGCTCGTTACTGCTGCAGCATGTCAAAGAGGACCGTGAGGGTTTCTATTTGTGTCAGGCGAACAATGGCATCGGCACCGGAATTGGTAAAGTGATACAACTAAAAGTTAATTGTAAGTATTCTATACCTGCAGTTTCTATCGATCCATTGCACTGTTTCAATTACTCAACCCATCAAACTCTTATTAACCACCCAAACAAATCCCATCGACCCCCGCAGTTCAATCAATCGACCAATTTAAACAATTAACCGAAATGGAAATGTTTGCACTTTTGCACATGACGACTGTGTTGATGATGATGATGACGATGATGTGAATTGTCGTGTTAATACAGTAGTGGAAAAGGGGTTGCAAAACTCCACTCAGGATTTATTCTGAGCCGTTTTCAGCTGTCAGCCCTTGTATTTTGCTGGTGAAGTTTTATGTTAGTTATGTCTGTCGGAGGCCATCGTAGCGCAGAGGCTAGCATGTCCGCCTAGGACGCTGAAAGCCTGGGTTCGAATCCTGGAGAGACCATCAGAAAAAATTTTCAGCGGTGGTTTTCCCCTCCTAATGCTGGCAACATTTGTGAGGTACTATGCCATGTAAAACTTCTCCACAAAGAGGTGTCGCACTGCGGCATGCCGTTCGGACTCGGCTATAAAACTTGAATCGGACTGTACTCATTGATATGTGAGAAGTTTACCCCTTTTCCTTAGTGGAATGTTCATGGGCAAAAGTTGCAAAATTTGCCTATGCGGCTGCACAATCTAAACTTTTTGAAATATGCACTGTATTCAACCGAAAGACATTGCCAAGTTGTGTATGGCAACAATGTAGAGTTTATTTGAAATCAACCCAGCAAACCTATCGTTACGAAATCGTAATGAAATCTGTACGAGCTTCAGAGGATTCTTCCCACTTCCGATTCGAAATCGTAACGAAATCTTTACGAAAATTATATGGAGTGGTTGATATGATTTCGAAACGAAACGTCGAAGTTTCAGAGAAAAATCGGAATGAATTCGTTTCTGTTTCGGAACGAAATCCCAAGAAAAGCCTTGAGAAATTCGGAAAGGGAAATTTCTTGCCGAAACTTTGTAAAGAATTCCTAACGTTTTCTGAAGTAAATTCGTATTGAAATCGGACGTACCTTTAGAAACTTTATAATGAATTCTGAACGATTTCGGAAGTAATTTCGTAATGAAATAGGATGTTCCTTCCGAAACTCTGAGAGAATTCTGAAGTAATTTCGTATTGCAATCGGATGTTCCTTATGAAACTTCGTAAAAAACTGTGAACGATTTCGGAAGTAATTTCGTATTAAAGACGGATGTTCCTTCCGAAACTTTGTAAAAAACAGTGAACGATTTCGAAAGTAATATCGTATTGCAATCGGAAGTTTCGTTCCGAAACTTCGTAAAGAATTCTGAACAATTTCGGCAGTAGTTTCGTATAGAAATCGAATGTTCCTTCCGAAACTACGTAAAGAATTCTGAACGTTTTCTGAAGAAAATTCGTATTGAAATCGGGCGTACCTTCAGAAACTGTGTAATGAATTCTGAACGATTTCGGAAGTAATTTCTTAATGAAATGGGATGTTCCTTCCGAAACTCTGAGAGAATTCTGAAGTAATTTCGTATTGCAATCGGATGTTCCTTACGAAACTTCGTAAAAAACTGTGAACGTTTTCGGAAGTAATTTCGTATTAAAGTCGGATATTCCTTCCGAAACATCGGAAGTAATATCGTATTGCAATCGGAAGTTTCGTTCTGAAACTTCGTAAAGAATTCTGAACAATTTCGGCAGTAGTTTCGTATAGAAATCGGATGTTCCTTCCGAAACTTCGTAAAGAATTCTAAACGTTTTCTGAAGTAAATTCGTATTGAAATCGGACGTACCTTCAGAAACTTTGTAATGAATTCTGAACGATTTCGGAAGTAATTTCTTAATGAAATAGGATGTTCCGAAAGTCTGAGAGAATTTTGAACGATTTCGGGAAAAAATTCGTATTAAAGTCGGATTTTCCTTCCGAAACTTCTTAAAAAACAGTGAACGATTTCATTCCGAAACTTCGTAAAGAATTCTGAATTCAGTAGTTTCGTATAGAAATGGGATGTTCCTTCTTCGTAAAGAATTCTGAACAATTTCGGAAGTATTTTTCTATTGGAATCGGGCGATATATAACCCTTGACCGGATCAAAATATCTTTATCTCGCAATAGGTACTACCTATTATGTAGACATTTTCAAGTCTTTCAGGAATAGGTTCAAAATAGAATAGAAGGGATTTGAACCTGTCTACTACGAATACTTCTAAGGGGTAAGGATCCGAACCTGCTAGGTGTATGTCCATAGCGGCATGGGACGGATTAATATCCGAACCAACCTAATCTAACCCAATGAAGACACAACAACAAAATCTGTATTTTCTTTTTTTTTCCCCTCTCTAAAACTGCATTTCTCTAAGCACTAAATTCAACCCTTATATTCTCAAAAATATACAACAACAAAATTATCTTTGCAGAGAAACGCATACACAAAATTAGCATAAAAAACAGTTACCTAAACAGGCAACCTATGCTAGTTTTTTTTCCTCCTCTCAACATTCAACCTTAGTAAAAGTCATTCGCAAAATGATCGTTACAGGGAAATACACAACACAAATGCAAGCAATCATCTTTTTTTCCTTCCTTCATCTGTTTAATGAAACCGTAGTTTCTTACCAACAACATTTATGATATTGTTATGGAATACATTCTTCACCTAGGCGATCATGTTAGCCTCTATGCTACGGTGGCTTTCAACGGTTCACAAACAAAAAAAAATTCCTTCAGACAAACCGTACAGAAATCGTTCAGATTTCCTTCCGAACGGTCGAAAGAAAAATTCAAAAAAAAAAAATAATAACCCATACGAAAAGGCGGTCAGAAATTCTTCAGAATTTTTTAGAACTGTCGAAACCAAAAATCCTTCATACAAATAATCCAGAAATCGTTCAAAATTCCTTCCAAACTGTCGAAAGCAAAATGCAAAAAAAAACCATACGAAAGACGATCGGATGTTGTTCAGAATTTTTTCAGAAGTGTCAAAACAAAAATTCTCTCAGAATGTCGAATAACATTCGGAACGAATTCAGTAAAATCTCATAATTGCTTCCGAGCTGCCAGAAGAAAAATTCAAAGAAAAAAACCCTACGAAAAGATGTTCAGAATTCTTTCAGAACTGCCGTAACAAAAATTCCTTCCGACAAACCATACAGAAATAGTTCAGAATTCCTTCCGAACTGTCGAAAGAAAAATTCAAAAAAAAAAATCCCAAACAAAAAGACGGCCAGAAATCGTTCAGAACAGTCAGAACAAAAGTTCTCTCAGAATGTCGAACAGAATTCGGAACGAATTCGGTAAGATCTCATAATTACTTCCGAGCTGTCGGAAGAAAAATTCAAAACAATCCCATACGAAAAGACGGTCAGGAATCGTTCAGAATTCTTTTGGAACTGTCGGAACAAAAATTCCTTCAGATAAACAGTCCAGAAATCGTTCAGAATTCCTTCCGAACCGTCGGAAGAAAAATTCAAAAAAGCTGAACTGTCGGAACAAAAATTCCTTTCGACAAATAGTACAGAAATCGTTCCAAACTGTCGGAAGAAAAATTAAAAAAAAAAACTCCATACGAAAAGGCGGTCAGAAATCGTTCCGAATTATCGGAAGAAAAATTCAAAAAACTCCATACGAACAAAAATTCCTTCGGAACAAAAATTCCTTCAGACAAACAGTCCAGAAATCGTTCAGAATTCCTTCCAAACTGTCGGAAGAAGAATTAAACAAAAAAACATACGAAAAGACGATCAGAAATCGTTCAGAACTGTCGGAACAAAAATTCCTTCAGACAAACAGTGCTGAAATCGTTCAGAATTCGTTCCAGACTGTCGAAAGAAAAATTCAAAAAACCCACATACGAAAAGGCGGTCTGAAATCGTTTAGAATTCTTTTAGAACTGTCAAAATAAAAATTTCCTCAGAATGTCGACCAAAAATCGGAACGAATTCGGTAAGATCTTGTCGGAAGACTTCAGAATTTTTTCAGATTTGTCTGACATCAGACATTTGCTTTTTGGGGAAGATACACCCATGAAGACTAGAACTTTAGACTATAAATATAAGTATGTTTTTATACCCACCACCTTAGGATAGGGGGTATACTAATTTCGTCATTCTGTTTGTAATGCCTCGAAATATGCGTCCGAGACCCCATAAAGTATATATGTTCTTGATCGTCATTTTATGTCGATCTGGCAATGTCCGTCCATCTGTCTGTCGAAAGCACACTAACTTTCGAAGGAGTAAAGTTAGCTGCTTGAAATTTTGCTGAAATACTTTTTATTAGTGTAGGTCGGTTGGGATTGTAAATGGGCCAAATCGGTTCATGTTTTGATATAGCTGGGGTTGGGTTGGGTTTTGATTTCTTGAGCCTCCAGAAGGGGCAATTCTCGTCCTATTTGACTGAAATTTTGCACGTGGTGTTTTGGGATCACTTCCAATTACTTCGCTGATTATGGTTTAAATCGGTCCATGTTTTGATATAGCTGCCATGTAAACCGATCTTGGATCTTGACTTCTTCAGCCTCTAGAGGGCGCAATTCTCATCCGATTTAACAAAAATTTTGAGCGTACTGTTTTGGTACCACTTTCAACAACTGTGTTAAGTATGATTCAAATCGGTTCATAATCTGGTATAGCTGTCATTTAAAAAGGATCTTGGATCTTAACTTCTTGAGCCAATAGAGCGCGCAATTCTCATTCGATTTGGTTGAAATTTTGCATGAGGTTTTTCGTTATGACTTCCAATAACTGTGCTAAGTATGGTACAAATCGTTGCATAACCTGATATAGCTGCCATATAAACCGATCTTGGATCTTGACTTCTTCAGCCTCTAGAGGGCGCAATTCTCGTCCGATTTGACTAAAATTTTGCGCGTAGTGTTTTGGTTCCACTTTCAACAACTGTGTTAAGTATGATTCAAATCGTTGCATAACCTGATATAGCTGCAATATAAACCGGTCCTGACTTCTTGAGCCTCTAGAGGGCGCAATTCTCATCCGATTTGGTGAAATTTTATAACGGCTTCAACCTTCAACATACGTGTCTAATATGATCTGAATCGATCAATAGCTTGATACATCTCCCGATTTTGCTTCTTGAACCCCTACAAGGCGCAATTCTTATCCGAATGAACTGAAATATTACACAATGACTTCCACAATGTTCAGCATTCATTTATGGTCCGAATCGGACTATAACTTGATATAGCTTCAATAGCATAATAGTTCTTATTCAATATTCTTTGTTTGCCTAAAAAAAGATACCGCGCATAGAACTCGACAAATGGGATCCATGGTGGAGGGTATACAAGATTCGGCCCGGCCGAACTTAGAACGCTCTTACTTGTTATACCCATCACCGTAGGATAGGGGGTATATTCATTTAGTCATTCCGTTTGCAACACATCGAAATATCAATTTCCGACCCTACAAAGAATATATATTTCGGATCGCCGTAAAATTCTAAGACGATTTAACGATGTCCGTGTGCCCGTCCGCCTGTTGTAATCACTCTACAGCCTTCAAAAATTGAGATATTGAGTTGAAATTTGGCACAAATACGTCTTTTTGATGCACGTTGGTTAAGTTTCTTGAACGGGCCAAATCGGACCATATTTGGATATAGCTGCCATATATACCGATCTGCTGATGAAGGGTATGATGCCCATAAAAGCTTTATTTATAACCTGATTTCGCTGAAATTTTACATAATGGGCTATTTAAAGCCTCCCGACATCTGACCTAAATATGGTTCAGATCGGACTATATTTAGATATAGCTGCCATATAGACCGAACTCCCGATAAATGGTCTGAAGCCCATAAAACCTTTATTTATAACCCGATTTCGCTGAAATTTGAAATAGTAGGTTCTTTTAAGCCTCCCGACATCTGACCTAAATATGATTCAGATCGGACTATATTTAGATATAGCTGCCATATAGACCGATCTTCCGATAAAGGGTCTGAAGCCCATAAAAACTTTATGTTTTCTCCAATTTCGCTGCAATTTCAAACAGTGAGTAGTTTTAGGCCTCTCAACATTCGACCCAAATAAGGTTCACATGGGACTATATTTCGATATAGCTGCCATATATACCGATCTGCCGATAAAGGGTCTGATGCCCATAAAAGCTTTATTTATAACCCGATTTCGCTGAAATTTGAAATAGTAGGTTATTTTAAGCCTCCCGACATCTGACCTAAATATGGTTCAGATCGGACTATATTTGGATATATCTGTATATATGGATATAGCTGCCAAAAAAACCAATATTTTGTTCTACAAAATTGAACAGTGACTTATATTTATTAGACCAATCAATGTCCGTGCCGAATTTGGGTGCATAACTTATCCCATATTCAACGGATTGTGACGAAAGGGAATTTACAGATATAGCCGAGGTGGTGGGTATCCAAAGTTCGGCCCGGCCGAACTTAATGGCTTTTTACTTGTTATTATGTGTATTGTAGAAGGCATAGGGGTGCATGCTTGGGTGGGATATAAAGGGTGATTTTTTTGAGGTTAGGATTTTCATGCATTAGTATTTGACAGATCACGTGGGATTTCAGACATGGTGTCAAAGAGAAAGATGCTCAGTATGCTTTGACATTTCATCATGAATAGACTTACTAACGAGCAACGCTTGCAAATCATTGAATTTTATTACCAAAATCAGTGTTCGGTTCGAAATGTGTTCAAATTTTGACAAATTTTGTTCAGCGATGAGGCTCATTTCTGGTTGAATGGCTACGTAAATAAGCAAAATTGCCGCATTTGGAGTGAAGAGCAACCAGAAGCCGTTCACGAACTGCCCATGCATCCCGAAAAATGCACTGTTTGGTGTGGTTTGTACGCTGGTGGAATCATTGGACCGTATTTTTTCAAAGATGCTGTTGGACGCAACGTTACGGTGAATGAACACATTTCGAACCGAACACTGATTTTGGTAATAAAATTCAATGATTTGCAACCGTTGCTCGTTAGTAAGTCTATTCATGATGAAATGTCAAAGCATACTGAGCATCTTTCTCTTTGACACCATGTCTGAAATCCCACGTGATCTGTCAAATACTAATGCATGAAAATCCTAACCTCAAAAAAATCACCCTTTAATTTACCCCAATTGGATTATTTACCATTCATGTTTTGTTATTGCCCAATTTTGTAACAAGTCATGGGCCCAATATCCTGATGATATTTTCTTCGATTTGAGGTCTTAGCGTGTTATTTCTTCCCAAAGCCTCTTCCCATCTAACCATGTCCGCCACTGTGTTTTGCAATTAAGAATTACTAATGAAGTGCTGATTACACGACAACTGGGAATTTCCATCAATTGAAACATTACACAAATTGACATGTCGTTAAGGGAGAAGCGTAAGCCCAAACTATTCCCTGGTCGATTTGCAAATGCGCCCATTTACCGCCCCATCCCTTGCCCCCCACCCCCCAATTCCATCAGTCACTCACCTGTCGATACATTATTAAATGTGTCTTTTTGTGGCCTCTTTTTTCGTTTCGTTTCGTTTCAATTCGATTCACATTCTCTTCTTTCTGTTTCTTTTGTTTTTGTATCTTCTGTCTCATTTAATGCTGCATTGCTATAATGTCGCCTTTGATAACGACACGTCGCCTCGCATCCTCCTGATGTTTACTCTCGATATGTCTGTCCATGATGTTGCCGCCAATGAAACGTGAAAAGCATCGCCCTATTTCCAATCGACATCACGCTCGGTGACGGTGAAAAAGGGTGACACAGCGATACTGCAGTGCTCGGTGAGCGGTGACAAGCCGATTAATATCGTTTGGATGCGTTCCGGTAAAAGCACTCTCAATCCATCGACAAATTACAAGTACGTATAACTCCATTACTTTTCTTTGTTATGTACTATAGTAGAATTTTTGTATATGTGTGTGTGTGTGTTCTTTTGAAGGGGAAGGTATATATTTTTTCTCTCCTATATTGATTTATATCTTTAACGAATCCCTTTGCAGGTATGTGCTGCAAAGGATTAATGTTTTTGTGATCTCCACTTTCCTCCGAAGAGGGAGGGGGTGGGGGGGACAGTAAAACAGAACAGAATTTGATTTAAAAAACGGATTTTAATATATAATGAATGGGAAATGGAAAAACTGAAACTATAGATTTTTATGCTTCACTAGAGCTGTATTGAAATATTTAACCATACATAAATTTTTTCCTTTAGTAACTCATACCGTATCACAAGTATCATACACCAATTACGCACAATCCACGGTTTTAATAGCACTCAACTTGTGAAGTTGATTACACACAAACGAAGTCAAAGAAAATATTACAAAATTTGTTAAAAGCATCGTAA
Source organism: Stomoxys calcitrans (assembly GCF_963082655.1). Taxonomy (NCBI): domain Eukaryota; kingdom Metazoa; phylum Arthropoda; class Insecta; order Diptera; family Muscidae; genus Stomoxys; species Stomoxys calcitrans. The sequence goes on from NC_081552.1 coordinate 206,846,834, forward strand.
CTAAAATTACTTCGTTATTTGTTAAATTTATACTTTTTTTACCCACCACCATAGGAAGGTGGTGGGTATAAAACATATAAAGGGTGATTTTTTTGAGGTTAGGATTTTCATGCATTAGTATTTGACAGATCACGTGGGATTTCAGACATGGTGTCAAAGAGAAAGATGCTCAGTATGCTTTGACATTTCATCATGAATAGACTTACTAACGAGCAACGCTTGCAAATCATTGAATTTTATTACCAAAATCAGTGTTCGGTTCGAAATGTGTTTCGCGCTTTACGTCCGATTTATGGTCTACATAATCGACCAAGTGAGCAAACAATTAATGCGATTGTGACCAAGTTTCGCACTCAGTTTACTTTATTGGACATTAAACCAACCACACGAATGCGTACAGTGCGTACAGAAGAGAATATTGCGTCTGTTTCTGAGAGTGTTGCTGAAGACCGTGAAATGTCGATTCGTCGCCGTTCGCAGCAATTGGGTTTGTGTTATTGGACCACATGGAAGATTTTACGCAAAGATCTTGGTGTAAAACCGTATAAAATACAGCTCGTGCAAGAACTGAAGCCGAACGATCTGCCACAACGTCGAATTTTCAGTGAATGGGCCCTAGAAAAGTTGGCAGAAAATCCGCTTTTTTATCGACAAATTTTGTTCAGCGATGAGGCTCATTTCTGGTTGAATGGCTACGTAAATAAGCAAAATTGCCGCATTTGGAGTGAAGAGCAACCAGAAGCCGTTCAAGAACTGCCCATGCATCCCGAAAAATGCACTGTTTGGTGTGGTTTGTACGCTGGTGGAATCATTGGACCGTATTTTTTCAAAGATGTTACGGTGAATGGCGATCGCTATCGTTCGATGCTAACAAACTTTTTGTTGCCAAAAATGGAAGAACTGAACTTGGTTGACATGTGGTTTCAACAAGATGGCGCTACATGCCACACAGCTCGCGATTCTATGGCCATTTTGAGGGAAAACTTCGGAGAACAATTCATCTCAAGAAATGGACCGGTAAGTTGGCCACCAAGATCATGCGATTTGACGCCTTTAGACTATTTTTTGTGGGGCTACGTCAAGTCTAAAGTCTACAGAAATAAGCCAGCAACTATTCCAGCTTTGGAAGACAACATTTCCGAAGAAATTCGGGCTATTCCGGCCGAAATGCTCGAAAAAGTTGCCCAAAATTGGACTTTCCGAATGGACCACCTAAGACGCAGCCGCGGTCAACATTTAAATGAAATTATCTTCAAAAAGTAAATGTCATGGACCAATCTAACGTTTCAAATAAAGAACCGATGAGATTTTGCAAATTTTATGCGTTTTTTTAAAAAAAAAAAGTTATCAAGCTCTTAACAAATCACTCTTTACATATTGATCTAAGACCCAACAAAGTATATGACACTCTAAGTCGATTTAGCCACGTCCGTTCGTCTGTCAAAAGCAAGCTAACTTTCGAAGGAATAAAGCCAGGTCCTTGAAAATTTGAACAAACACTTCCTAGGACGGTTGGGATTGTAAATGGGCCATATCGGTCCATATTTTGATATAGCTGCCATATAAACCGATCTTGGGTCTTGACTTCTTGAGCCTCTAGACGGCCCATAATTTATCCGATTTGGCTGAAATTTTGCATGAAGTTTTCTGATAAGCATAGTTCAAATCGGTTCATAATCTTATAAAGCTGTCACATTAACCGATCTCCGATCTTGACTTCTTAAGCCTCTAGAGTGCGCAATTCTCATCCGATGTAGCTGAAATTTTATGTGGGGTGTTTTCTTATGGCTTCCTACAGTAATACCAAATATGGTCTGAATCGATTCATAACCTGATATGGCTGCCATATAAACCGATCTCCTGTTTTTACTTCTTCAGTCCCTATAAGGCGCAATTCTTATTCGATTTGCCTGAAATTTAACACAAAGACTTCCAATGTGGTCACCAATATCCAAACCAAGTTTGGACCTAATCGGTCAATAACTTGATATGGCTCCAATAGCATAGCAATTCTTATCCATTATCCTTTGTATGCTTATAGAAAGATACCAGGCAAAAAACTTGACAAATGCGATCCATGGTGGAGGGTACATAGGATTCGGACCGGTCGAACTTAGCACTATTTTACTTGTTATACCCTCCACCATAGTATGGGGGTATACTAATTTCGTCATTCTGTTTGTAACACCTCAAAATATGCGTCTGAGATCCCATAAAATATATGTTCTTGATCGTCATGTCATTTTAAGTCGATCTAGCCATGTCCGTCCGTCCGTCCGTCTGTCTGTCGAAAGCTTACTAACTTTCGAAGGAGTAAAGTTAGCAGCTTGAAATTTTGCACAAATACTTCTTATTAGCGTAGGTCGGTTGGGATTGTAAATGGGCCAAATCGGTCCATGTTTTGATATAGCTGCCATATAAACCGATCTTGGGTCTTGACTTCTTGAGCCTCTAGAGGGCGCAATTCTCATCTGATTTGACTGAAATTTTGCACGTGGTGTTTTGGTATAAATTCCAACAACTGTGCTAAGTATGCTTCAAATCGGTCCATGTTTTGATATAGCTGCCATATAAACCGATCTTGGGTCTTGACTTCTTGAGCCTCTAGAGGGCGCAATTCTCGTCCGATTTAACTGAAATTTTGCACGTGGTCTTTTGGTATCAATTCCAATAACTGTGATAAGTGTGATTCAATTCGGTTCATAATCTGGTATAGCTGTCATATAAACCGATCTGGGCTCTTGATTTCTTCAGCCTCTAGAGGGCGCAATTCTCATCCGATTTGGCTGAAATTCTGCATGACGTGTTTTGTTATGACTTCCAATAACTGTGCTAAGTATGGTACAAATCGTTGCATAACCTGATATAGCTGCCATATAAACCGATCTTGGGTCTTGACTTCTTGAGCCTCTAGAGGGCGCAATTCTCATCCGATTTGACTGAAATTCTGCATGACGTGTTTTGTTATGACTTCCAATAGCTGTGCTAAGTATGGTACAAATCGTTGCATAACCTGATATAGCTGCCATATAAACCGATCTTGGGTCTTGACTTCTTGAGCCTCTAGAGGGCGCAATTCTCATCCGATTTGACTGAAATTCTGCATGACGTGTTTTGTTATGACTTCCAATAACTGTGCTAAGTATGTCGTAAATTGGTATAGAACCTAATACAGCTGCCATATAAACCGATCTGGGATCTTGACTTCTTGAGCCTGTAGAGGGCGCAATTCTCATCCGAGTTGGCTGAAATTTTGTTCAACGTTTTCTCTCTTCAACATACTTGTCTAATATGGTCTGAATCGATCAATAGCTTGATACAGCTTCCATATAAACCTATCTCCCGATTTTGCTTGTTGAGCCCCTACAAGGCGCAATTCTTATCCGAATGAACTGAAATGTTCTACAATGTTCAGCATTCATTTATGATCTGAATTGGACTATAACTTGATATAGCTCCAATAGCCTAACAATTCTTATTCAATATTATTCAATATTCCTTGTTTGCTTAAAAAGAGATATCGCGCATAGAACTCGACAAATGCGATCCATGGTGGAGGGTATATAAGTTTCGGCCCAGCCGAACTTGGCACGCTTTTACTTGTTTCTCATTTTACCTTGCTGGAGGCCACCGTAGCGTTGAGGTTAGCATGTCCGCCTATGACGCTGAACGCCCGGGTTCAAATCATGATGAGACCATCAGAAAAATATTTCAACGGTAGTTTTCCCCCTCCTAATGCTGGCAACATGAGGTGCGGTACTATGCCATGTAAAAATGTCTCTCCAAAGAGATGTAGCACTGCGACACGCCGTTCGGACTCGGCTATAAAAAGAAGGCCCCTTATATTTGAGCTTAAACTTGATTCGGACTGTATTCATTGATGTGTGAGAAGTTTGCCCTGCTCCTCAGGGGAATGTTCATGGGGAAAATTTTTTTTTATTTTTATTTTACCTTGGCGTTAATTTAAATTTCATTTTTTTTCTTTGTAGAATTTCAGTAAAACAGGAGGCAACACCCGATGGTGTTTCAGCTGAATTACAGATTCGTTTAGTAGATGCCACCGATAGTGGACCATATTTTTGTCGAGCCAGCAATTTGTATGGCAATGATCAGCAATTGGTACAACTCCAAGTGCAAGAGCCACCCCAACCACCTTCAGTGCTAGAGGCAGCCATGATATCTAGTCGTTCTGTTAATCTTAAATGGCAACCAAAGGCACAAAATTCAGGTGATGTCTCCAAATACATTGTGGAATATAAAGAAATGGATGGTAAGTGTGCACAAAGAAACCACACAGTCATCAAATCACCATAAAATAAACTTTCCCCAAAGCTCCCGGGTTTCTGGACCAATGGCAACATGTGGACATTAAAGATCCACCCAGCTACAATGCCCTTATTGAAAATCTTAAGCCAGCCACACGATATGCCTTTCGGGTTATAGCTGAAGGCACGGCGGGTCGTAGTTCACCGAGCCAGGAATTGGTTATCAGAACTGAACCCCAGCGACCAGCAGGACCTCCCTTAAATTTATCAGTTCGTCCTTTATCTTCTACCGAACTTTTGGTCAGTTGGATTGCCCCATTGGCCGAGTTGAGACATGGTGACATACAAGGCTATAATGTGGGCTACAAATTGGCAAGTTCTGGTACAACAGCCTACAACTTTACCTCTGTATCGGGAGATGGTGATGGTGGCACCGGAGAACTTTTACTAACGGGCCTACAACGTTACGCCCGCTACAATGTGGTTGTGCAAGCATTTAATCAAGTAGGACCTGGTCCTCTGTCGGAACCAGCTTCTGCTCAAACTATGGAAGATGGTGAGTGTTTTAAATAAAATGTTGATTTAAAAACTTTATATATCTATAAGGTATACATATATGCAGACTTTTAAATTGTAAGAAAAAGATTTTAAATGATAAATGCTTTATAGTCAAGTTTTTTCTGCATATTCGGGCGAAGATCCTTTATTTCGTAATTCTTGATTTATTTTGAAAGGAGTATCGTATTCTCATCGCAAACTCGCTTTCGCGTCATATTCGATGTAAGTCCGACCTTGAAGCCTCCACTCCTAGTGTACGACCTACCAATGTATGTCCCTTGAAATGCCCTAACCAAGGGCTAGATGCGCCCCACTGTGTTTTTTTGTGTGGTTTGACTTTTCTTCTCCATTGCAAGAATCTTCAATCATTAAGGTCGTCTCCAAAGAGAAATAAACGCAGAATAAATGATTTCTTCTAGTCGTATATAATTTTCAAATCTTTCTAAATTATTTAAATGTAGGTCTAAGTGAAAGTTGAACGGGTAGCCAACCTTAAAGGTCAGTTCACTTGGAGAGCAGTTTGGCCCATTTTAATACCCTAGCAAAAAAAAAAGTTTGAGTAAAAATGCAAAGAAATGTTGTGAGTTCCAAAATCAGATCTAGAGACCAACTCAGGAATTCCTCTGACTTGGCTTAACCATGTTCGTCTGTCCGCTTACCTTCTCTGTGCTGATAGTCCGTCTGTTGTTTCTTTTATACCCATTGTCATTTTGTCATTACGTTTGCAACACATCGAAATATCCACTTCCGACCCTATAAAGTATAAAAATTCTCGATCGTCGTAAAAATCTGAGCCGATCCAGCCATGTCTGTCCGTCTGTCTGTTGAAATCACACTACAGTCTTTAAATATAGTGAGATATTGAGCTGAAACCTTGCACAGATGTTATTTTTGTCCATAGGCAGGTTAAGTTCGAAGATGGGATATATCAGACTATATCTTGGTATAGCCCCCATATAGACCGATCCCCCGATTTAAGGTCTTAGACCCATAAAAGCCACATTTATTATCCACTTTTGATGAAATTTGGGACAGTGAGTTATGTTAGGTCACTCAACATAATTCTTCCGAATATGCTAAAATTTGGGATAGTGAGTTAAGTTAAGCCCCTTGACATATTTCTTCAATTTGCACCCAATCGGTCCAGATTTGGATGTGGATGCCATATAGACCCATCTCTCGATATAAGGTTTTGGACCCATAAAACGTGCATTTATTATCCCATGTCGCGTAAATTTGGGACAGTGAGTTGTGTTAGGCCCCTCGACATCTTTATGCAATTTGGCTCAGATCGGTCCAGATTTGGATATAGCTGGCATATAGACCAATATCTTGATTTAAGGTTTTGGGCCCACAAAAGGCGCATTTATTGTCCGATTTTGCCAAATTTTGGAATAGTGATTTATCTTCGGCCCTTCGACATCCTTCTTCAGTTTGGCTCAGATCGGTCCAGATTTGGATATAGCTGCCATATAGACCGATCTCCAGATTTAAAGTTTTGGCCCATAAAAGGCGCACTTATTGTCCGATGTCACCGAAATTTGGGATAGTGAGTTCTGTTCGGCTCTTCGACATAATTCTTCAATTTGGCTCCGATCGGTCCAGATTTGGATATAGCTGCCATATAGACCGATTTCTCCATTTAAGGTCTTGGGCCCATAAAAGGCGCATTTATTGTCCGATTTCGCCAAAATTTGGAATAGTGAGTTGTGTTTGACGTTTCGATATTTATCTTCAGATTAGCCCAGATCGGTCCAGATTTGGATATAGATGCCATATAGACCGATCCGCCGATTTAAGGTTTGGGGCCCTTAAAAGGCGCATTTATTATCCGATTTCGCCAAAATTTAGGACAGTGAGTTATTTTCGGCTCTTCGACATACTTCTTCAACTTGGCCCCGATCGGTGCAGATTTGGATATAGCTGTCATATACACCGATCTCCAGATTTAAGGTTTTGGGCCCATAAAAAGCGCACTTATTGTCCGATTTCGCCAAAATTTGGAACAGTGAGTTTTGTTAGGCCCTTCGACATCCTTCTTCAATTTGGCCCAGATCGGTCCAGATTTGGATGTAGCAGCCATATAGACCGATCCGCCGATTTAAGGTTTTGGACCCATAAAAGCCGCATTTATTATCCGATTTTGCCAAAATTTGGAACAGTGAGTTATGTTCGGCCTCTCGACTTCCTTTTTCAATTTGGCTCAGATCGGTTCAGATTTGAATATAGTTGCCATTAAGACCGATCTCTCCATTTAAGGTCTTGGGCTCATAAAAGACGCATTTATTATCCGATTTCGCCAAAATTTAGAACAGTGAGTTGTGTTTGACCTTTCGACATTTATCTCCAGTTTAGCCCAGATCGCTTCAGATTTGGATATAGCTGCCATATAGACCGATCTCTAGATTTAAAGTTTTGGCCCATAAAAGGCGCACTTACTGTCCGATTTCCCCAAAATTTAGGACAGTGAGTTATGTTCGGCTCTTCACAATACTTCCTCAATTTGGGCCCGATAGGTCCAGATTTGGATATAGATGCCATATAGACCGATCTCTCCATTTAAGGTCTTGGGCCCATAAAAGGCGCATTTATTGTCCGATTTCGCCAAAATTTGGAATAGTGAGTTGTGTTTGACCTTTCGATATTTATCTTCAGTTTAGCCCAGATCGGTCCAGATTTGGATATAGCTGCCATATAGACCGATCTCTCCACTAAAGGTCTTGGGCTCATAAAAGACGCATTTATTGTCCGATATTGCCGAAATTTGGGTCAGTGAGATGTGTTAGACCCTTCAACATCCATCTTCAATTTGGTCCGGATCGGTTTAAAATTAAAAGTATTGTCCCCATAAAAGTTGTATTTATAATCCGATTTCGCTGAAATTCGAAACAGTGATTAATGTTAGGCTTTTCGACATCCGTGTCGTATATGGTTTAGATCGGTCTACATTTGGATATAACTGCCAAAAAGACCAATATTTTGTCCGTGCCGAAGTTGGTCCAAATCGTACCATATTTCGATATAGCTGCTATGGGGGCATAAACTATGAATATTTCACGGTATTATGAGGAAAGGTGGTTTACATAAATCCCCGAGGTAGTGGGTATCCAACGTTCAGCCCGGCCGAACATAAAGCCTTTTTACTTGGTTGTGGCTAAGGTGGAGACGAGATCGGAAGAGGCCACCGTTGCGCTTAGGGTAACATGTCAAGAACATAAGAAAAAAATATTTCAGCGGTGGTTTTCCCTCTCCAAATGGTGGCGACATTCGTGAAGTACTATGCCATTCATAGAAGCTATATAAAAACCTTTCATCAAAAAGGTGTCGCACTGCGGCAAACCGCCCGTACTCGGCTTTAAATGAAATAGGGTATGGAATGTTATATTTCTCATAAAGTCAAAAGATCACTCAGATCGTAGAAAACCCGTCTTCTCAAGATGAAAAAACTGCGCCCATATAGACTAGGACATCAGCAAAGCAACTGTTCGATCGCTTCTACAAAAATCATTTTAAGCGAGTCCCATGTGTGCCGTTATATAGCCTACCACACAGTGCCTGGTTACAGGGGTGGAGGATAGTTAGTGGATAAACAGTGCCCGAGATATCTTCTCGCCTTTGGGAACTCCCTGTTTCACTCTACGGTGTTTTTACTTCTTATCCCTAAATTCCACAAATGCCTGGCGACCACACAGATAATTCGCGGACCAGCGTTTTATCCTTAAATAGTTTGGCATGGCAGACCGTGCGTTGATAATCCTTCCTTTCATCATCGTATAAGCCCAATTCACCGAAAGATTGGAAAACTTCATGGTTTCTTTGTCTGCGCTTCAAGTGCTGCCGGCAAGTGACTTGAGGACCTTGTTTCTACTTTTGACTTTATCGCAAATTGCTGTGGCATGAGGGGAGAATGTGTGAGAGCTGTCAAATGTGACGCCAACTATTTTGGGACACTTGATGGTCGGAATCATTTCTCCATCAACCATTACAGTCAGCTCGTTATTCACCTCACGCGTATTTGTAGTGATCAATGTGGCTGAAGATTTGGTGGCAGATTTCTTGCAGCGAAATATGAAGCAAGTTCGTTGAGGTAGACGTTCAACCTATCGCCCCCATTGTGGGGGGCATGTGCCCATATACCATCGTACCATCGTCCGCATATGATATGATCTCTAAGCTGTCCAGAGGAGGTGGAATGGAGGATAGGTAGAGGTTGAACAGTGCCGGAGATATCACCCCGCCTTGGGGAACGCAACCTGTCGCCCCCATTGTGGGGGGCATGTTGCCATGATCGTACCATCGTCCGCATATGATATGATCTCTAAGCCGTCCAGAGGAGGTGGAATGGAGGATAGGTAGAGGTTGAACAGTGCCGGAGATATCACCCCGCCTTGGGGAGCGCGACCCATCGTTTCAGGCCTGGCTGGAGGAACGTGTTGGCGATGTACTCAAATAGTTTGGTGTTGAATGGCTTCTATAGATACAGTGCCACGAGGACCGTCCTATCGCATGGCCTGGACTGATTGAAGCCACCGCAAATGTGTGCGGTGTTGGCATGCAAAGCAGTTGTTGTGCTATGCCGTCTTCGAAGTCCATGTGGATGCTCGGGGAATGGAAATTCTCCTACGAGGCTCGGTAGGCGTCTTTGCTACTGGTGAGAAAAGGGAGATTGGTCTGCACGACTCCCTCAAACTCGGTTCCTTTCCAGGCTGGAGCTGTAGCTTCCATTCCTTGTTATACCTTACACCACTACTGTGGTAAAGGGTATTATGACTTAGTGAATTTGTTTGTATTTTCCAAAAGGAAGAGAGATGGACCCATTGATAAGCATACCGATCGACTCAGAATCACTCTCTGATTCGATTTCGCTATGTCTGTCTGTCCGTTCGTCCGTCTCTCTGTCCGTTAGCATGTCCGGTTAGCATGTCCGCCTATGACACTGAACGCCTGGGTTCGAATCCAGGCGAGACGATCAGAAAAAAATTTCACCAGTGGTTCTCCCCTTCTAATGCTGGCAACATTTGTGAGATACTATGCTATGTAAAACCTCTCTCCAAAGAGGTGTCGCATTGCGGCACTCCGTTCGGACTCGGCTATGAAAAGCAGGCCCCTCACTGCACTCATTGATATGTGAGAAGTTTGCCCCTGTTCCTTAGTGGAATGTTCATGGGCAAAATTATTTGTATTTGTACTTGCAGATTTAGATATAGCTCTCATATATATGTTCGTCCGATTTGGCTCCCATATATATTTTCGCCCGATTTTGAATAGTACTCAATAATTTATTCACAGATCTTTACAAAATTTGGCACGTAGGTTTCTCTTATAACTCTTCTGATGATGATGAATTTCATAGAAATTTTTTCAATTTTAGAGATAGCTGCCATATATATTTTCATCTCCGGGTTTTTACTTTTAAGGCCTTAACTTATCAATCGATCTTCTCAACGACTTAGCCTGCATATCCAATGTGGTGTAGGGTATCAGAAGGTCAGCTTTGCCCGACTTTAGCCCGTCCTTACTTGAGAAAGGCTGGCGTCTAGAGATATTCAATCATCGAGGACTCGAAAAAGATATAAAGCCCTGACATCTCCAGTTAACATAAGGCATACAAAAAGACCAACATTATTTTACTTTATGGATAAGCTTTTAGATTACACTGAGAAAAAACGTAGCACTTGGTGAAATTGCAATCCTCCAAAGCTCTAGAAAATTTTAAAGAAGCGATATCTGGAGCTGTGAGCCAATTTCTAGATCAGCAAAATCGGAGGCTATTAAAATCAATGATTTCTAACTATTTCTGCCTTAATGATAATCTTACCAGAAGCAACATTTCATTATTTCCTTTTATCCTTCCTTTGACACAGTTCCTAGCCGTTCGCCCGAAGACATTCGTTGTGCTGCCCTTACCTCACAATCGCTACAAGTCTCATGGCAACCGCCTCCTATTCATCATACAAATGGCATTCTGCAAGGCTACAAACTGATATTCGAACCTATTTTGGATGACTATTCGCCAAGCAAGGATGAAGTTGAATCACGTAAAACCACTGCCCTAACAACCGTCCTTACGGGCCTACGCAAATTTACCAACTACAGCATACAAGTGTTGGCCCATACACGCATGGGTGATGGTATGCTCTCCAATTCCATTTACTGCCATACCGAAGAAGATGCTCCCGAAGCGCCTGCCGATATTAAAGTGGTTGCAAGTTCTCCAGTGTCTCTATACGTTTCATGGCTGCCTCCTGCCGAACCTAATGGCGTAATCACCAAATATAATCTCTATACACGTGTTGTCAATGGCCGCGAAGAGCTGAACAATGAAAAGAGAAGTCTTGCCTCGCAGCAAACTTATTATGAGGCAAAAAATTTACATGCCCACATGGAGTATCAGTTTTGGGTAACCGCCTCTACTCGAGTGGGCGAGGGCAAAAGTTCCAAAGTTGTCTCACAGATTACCACAAGTCGAGTGCCAGGACGCATTGTCTCCTTTGGGGGACCCATAGTTAGACCTTGGCGTTCTACAGTCACTCTGGCCTGCACAGCAGTGGGCAAACCCAAAAGGGAATGGTTCAAGGCCGATGTGCCTCTGCGCCAAGGAGGTTTACAAAGCACCCAGTTGCTGGATTCTGGAGATTTGATCATATCGAACCTACAGGTATCAGATAGTGGCAATTATAGTTGTCAGGTAGACAATGGCATAGGATCGGATCGCCTTACCCATGCCTTACTGGTGCAGGTGCCTCCCTCTTCGCCGGTTTTGTATGTGACCAGTGCCACCACGAGCAGCATACTCATGCACTGGAAATGTGGCTTCACTGGCAATGCCCCCATCACAGGTTACACACTTTACTATCGTCGCACTCCCGGTAACATTGAGGAGAAACAATTATCCCGCCATGCCTCTAGCCACGAGTTGAAAGGCTTGGTTTGTGGCAGCACCTATCAGATTCATTTGACAGCGCACAATAAAGTGGGTACCTCACCAGCCAGTGTTACACTGCATGTACGAACTCAGGGACAATCGCCGGGAGTGCCTTCGACCACAACCCTCATAGCTCCAAATTCGACAGGTGTTAGCATACGATTACATACATGGCCCGACAATGGTTGTCCCATGTTGTATTTTGTTTTACAATACAGACCGGTGTTGGATGGTCCCGAAAAGGATTGGATTCTAGGTAAGTTCATTGAAATATGCCACGAGACTTTGATTTAATGAGAGGAGTCAATTGTTTAAGGAAAATGTAAGCTCACCTTCTTAACAACACCATGAAAACAAATATATAATCAACCATATACACAGAAACAAATTACTCTAAGAAAGAACCAACTACCAAATTTGTATGTGAAACTTAAAAATCTCAACGAAATTTTACATTGAATTGAAGATTTTATTTATAAAAGTAGGTTTGAAGAAACTTGGCAGACAAAATAATTGAAATTTAGTGGATTTTCATGTAATACTTTTGTTGAGCTAGTTGTGAAAATACTCGTACTTCAATGTAGCACACAAGACTCCCATGTCATTAAGTACTTGCAAAGTCAGGTTCGAATCCATCGGCCGGTCAAAAAATTTTTTGTTATTTTTTCTTAAAACTTATTTTAGAAAACTATGGATAAATTGTTGTTGTTGTAACATGTTGGCTTGCAAAGAGTGGCTTTCAACAACAGATTTGTACTTTCGGTCGCTGAAATTCAAAATAAATTGTTGCAGTCATATTAACAAATTCCGTCGTCGTTTTTTCGATAAAAGTTGTTGTTTTTCAAAATCATTTTTATCTGTGTACAGTAAAGCTCAACTGTACCTCAGGGCAACATTAATTTGAAACAAGTTTAAGGTTGTAATAAAAATTTCTCTTAAGACAAAATTCAAGAAAAATTTTCGGTACAAAAAATTAAGAAATTTTCAGTAAAAATAGACAGAATTTCAGTAAAATTTTCTTCAAAGGCAAGATTAATTTTTGGTTAGCCTCAGGTTGAATGGATAACCTACCATGAAGGGTGAGTTCAATCGAAGTCTAGTCTGGGTAAAAATTATGTAGGTAAGGAAAAAGTGTGAACGGTGAAGAGTAGAGAGCAAGTTCACATGTGCATGTGCATCCCAGCCGCGTCGGTCCTAAATGTCCAATCTGAGAGTGCTTACCAGTGGCCCTGTGCGTCTACGCATACATGACTGTGTGGAAGAATTGTATGGCGTCTTCCGTCGACGGCATTCCGTTCTATCCACGTATCTGAGGAGAGGCAAGACCGCAGGGATCGGAGAAAACCCATATTCATTCACTCGTCTCACCTCATCATGACAGCTTACGCAATAATCATTATTTGTGATTCCAATGGGCGCGGCTATATATTGCTTATCACACAGTGCGGGCTTAAAACTCCCGTAAGGACGCTCACAGACCTCTTATCAAAAGGCTGCAGTTCTTTCGCCCTTTTTCGGTCGACGCACAGTGGGAGAAAATCGAAAAAAAAAAACTAGTAGAAAATATGCCATTATAGGGATAATCCTTTGAATTTTAAAAGCTGAGGTTTTAACGAATTCTTTTGCAAAATTTCAAGACCTTAGATGGTCCGGGTGCCCTTTGGCAGGCCCCTAATATTGGTTATTCCGGCATTTCGAAAAATTGTTCGAGCTGCCAAATCTTCGTTCATCGTCCGATTTTTAAAATTGGGTAGTGCTCAAGTCCCTAAAAAATTCTTAATTTTTGCAAATGACCTCCATAACACCTCAGCTTTAACAATTTCAAAGACATATCTCTATCCGTTCTCAAATGGCATATTTTTTACTAGTTTTTTTTCGATTTTATCCCACTGTGCGACGGCAGACCGCAGTGTTTTGGCAGTTCAGCTTTATATACAGTTTCGTCAATTGGCACTCTTGCAAGACCGATGACTAGTTCGGTTCCAGTGGATGACCCCCTCCTGACATATTCGTATCCTTTTTAATTTCCCGGAATACCAACGTGTTCGGGAAATCAATTTAGGGCTATGTCATAAACGCTCCGCAACACATTTCCCAGTCCTTGAAATCAAGACCCTGAGGACCGCTATAATGCCCACATAAATCCTGATTTTCGAAGGCGGTAAATCCCTTTCCAGGATTTCATTTAAGGCTATCGAATGGCACAGACCTCAGTTCACTCGTACTGCATTCTCACCGACTAATGTCGAATGTCTCGGTGTAGAACCGAGAGACCGATGGAGACCGAGGTCTCACCCTCTTCAAATACAGCATTCACCTCCCACTCCTCTTTCTTGGAGTTAATTCAACGTCCTCGAACCAAAGACCCTAAGGACCACCATTCTGTCCACACAAATCCAACGCCCCTCCCAGAATTGCATTTGCTGCTATCGCAAAGGCACAGAACTTCGCCTGAAAGACACTGCTCGAGTAACTCGGAGTTGGCCCACAATGTCGAGTACAATGTCTCGGAGTAATCACAATCCCATCTCTAACTCTAACCTAGCCACGCAATTCGACCTTACTGACCTCGAACCAAAGGCCTGCAAGACACTGCTCTAGTATCTCGGAGTGAACCGTCTCTGACTCCATCTTTTCAACGCAATTCGACCTCACTGTCATCGAACAAAAGTCCCTGAGGTTTGCTATACGTTCCACATAAATCCTTAGAAGGCAGTAAATCCCCTCCCAGGCTTTCATTTTCCGCTATCGTAAAGGCATAGAACTCTGTCTGAAAGACACTGCTCGAGTATCTCGGAGTAGACCCCAATGCTGAGTGTCTCGGAGTAGACCCCCAATCCAGACTCTGACTCCATCCTGAAGCATCCTCTCCCCATGCCTCTCCCTCCGGAAAGCGAATGCAGAAAATTCAATCTCGATTGAATCTCGGTGCCCGGTAATCATGAGATTGAAACAATGGACATACCCGTTTTCCTTAAGCATGCCAAGTTCGCTCATCCTAAGCGAAACCCTTCCGTACCGAATATAGACCTCAATTGGTAGCTGTAGGCGAGTTTTCTGCAGTCCTTCCTTAGACCAACAAGCTTTTGGGTCCACCATGGCGGTCGCTGTTTGCCCCTTGGCTTGGCACTAGGCCATGTTGACACAAGCGAGTCATTCGGAATCTTCGTGATTCGCTTGACCACTATGTCTATAACCTGCGAAGTTGCCACTTCCTTTTCTAGGAATAATCCCAACCCGCCTTCCTGTTTAGCCGAGGAAGCACTTCTGCAGTATTTTCTACAAGGATGAAACTAATATAACGATGATCAGAAAAGCTGTGGTCATCCAACACTTCCCAGTCGCATATTCTTGCGCTCATATCCTCCGATACAAAGGTAATATCTAGTACCTCCTGCCTGTTTCTGGTAATAAAGGTCGGTTTATCCTCTTTATTACAAATCGCCAGATTCGTTGACATCCGAACTTCCCCATATCTGGTTATGTGCATTAGCATCACTTCCTACAATGAGGCTCTTCTTCCCTACAGAAGCTTGAAGTTTGAAGGAGGCATCTCTGAATCGTGTGCCATATATAGGGGAGCCAGCCAGTAATGAGACTTGTCTATTTCAAGGCTGGCTACTACAAAATCTTCAGTGCTTAGCGACGGTAGATGAAAAACTTTTACACTGCTCTTTGCAAGAATATAGGCTCTGTGTCTCCCATTCTCCGTACCCTTGAGTAGTTTAAGTCCCAGAATTCTTAGTCCACGAACTATTCCTTCACACACCCATGTTTCCTGGATAAGAACCACGTAAAATCCGCCTGTCTAGAGATAAAATTTCTATGAAATTTTCTCTTAAGACTAAATTTCTATGAAATTTTCTTTAAGGCCAAAATTTCTCTAAAGGCAAAATTTCTATTAAGACAAATTTCGCTTTAGACAAAATTTCTCTGAAATATTCTCTAAAGGCAAAATTTCTATGAAATTTTTCTCTCTTGGAGTGTCTTACATACTCATCTAGTGGGAGGCTCTTCTAACGACTAAATTTCAATGAAGTTTTTCAAAAAATTAAATTTTCTCCCAAGACTTAATTTGAGTAAAACTTTCTTTTAGCTTGAGTACATTTCCTCTATATTTGAGGAAAAAGTGTAATGAAATTTTAAATTAAGACTAGATTTCAATGAAACTTTCTCTAAAGACTACATTTCAAATAAACTTCTAAAGACTTAATATAAGTAAAATATCATCCAATTTGGTTAAGTTCTTCCTTAAATCTAAATTTAAAAAAATATCTAAAATTAAGAAAAAATTCCAAAGACTAGGTTCGGTATTATCAAACCATAACAGACTCACATCAAAAAGGTTTAGTCCATTTTGATACCACAGTATCACAGTAGAGGCCACATCTCAGTTGAAATCGAACCCACGATCCATCCAATCTTAATTCGGGCTTTTTACCAACTTAACTTCTGACATGCTCTTAAAAAAGTAAAATTTGAAAAAGCTTTTCTGTATAGTCTTAATTTGAATAAAAAAAAATTTAAATTTGAGTAAAACTTTTCTATCTTTTAGTAAAAATTTTCTATCTTTTAGTAAAATTTCTCTTAATTTGAGTAAAGTTTTCTCAATGTTTTTTTTTCATAGCACAAAATTACTATCTTAATTTCTGATATACTCTTCAAAAGGCAAAATTTCAAAAAGTTGTTCTGTATTGTCTTAATTTGGATAAAAACAATTTTAAATTGAGTAAAATTTTTCTAACTTTTAGTAAAATTTTTATAACTTTTAGTAAAATTTCTTTTAATTTGAGTAAGTTTTTCTCAATGTATTTTTCTCATGACACAAAATTTGAATGAAATGTTACCTAAAGACAAAACTCAATTATTACACACTCAGAGAATTGTTAGTCCTTTGTGGAAACACAGTATCGACAGTCCAAAACCTCTGGTGGAAACCGAACCCAGGACCCCCGCATTGATAGGTCGAACTTGCTACCAACTCATCTAACAGGCCGCTTAAATTTCAGACAGATGTTCTCTTAAGACTAAAATTGAGTAAAAATTTATCTACATTTGATTAAAATTTTCTTAATCAGTTTTTTGTGCATGACAATTTTAATGAATTTTTCTCTTGGAATCAAATTAAAAACTTCAATAACATGTTTTGTAAACACAAAAATGAAAATGAAAAATCCCAAATAAAACTTAACCAGCTATGGTGGAATGACAAATTACATCCTTCGCTGTCCCAACTTGTGCAGAATTGGTGGTACAACAATTAGTGTTTAATGATGCTTTCCCCGTACCCGCTTTAAAATTAAAACACTTTTAAGGCTTCATAAGACACAAAAATTCGTGATTTTCACCATTTAAGCTGACACTAAATGAGAGTGCTTTAATTTCAAAAACACCACCCTTGGGATGTGCACAGTTAGCCCACAGGGTTTATAAAATTACCCCAAGCGAAAAATTTGAATTTGAAATAATTTAGTGCATGACAATTACAAAGGCATTTTGTATTCGTTAAACAATTGACTCTTGGTTGTTGGTATTTTTGTGCTGTCTCTTGAACAATAATTGGTAATCTAGCAAAATATTAATGTATGCTTGGTTTTTTCTATTTTGTGTGTTTTTTTTTCACAATTCTTGGAATTCTCGCCATATTCGTGCTTTGGGGACCCCCATCGATTTCATAATTCATGCGATTTGAATACGCCTTGGTGAATAATGCAGTGTCAAATGCCCTGAAACCGCAGCGACGCTTTGTAATATCGGGTCTCCAACCATCCACACTCTATCAATTGCGCATGGAAGCACACAATGTGGCTGGCGTGTCCCAGGCCGAGTTCTCATTTGTCACGCTCACCAAGGATGGTGATCCCCCACCGCCGGAGATAGTGCAGCGTGGCCAGCGGGGCACGAACGTGTTCTACGGAAATGTTAACCTATTGATACCGAGCATTGCAACCGTATCTGGAATGATATGCACCATAGCACTGGTCTTCATGTGCTACCGACACAGTGAGTATCTAGAGCAACAATAAATATTGCGGAAACAAAACGACACAACAACCACAAACTTTTGTCCACATGCCAACAATACACAGCCTGCAATTGTAAACAGGACCTGCAGCATGTGTGGGGGGTTAGCTCGACTGTATGGATAAACGCCTCATGGTCATTGGTCCTTCAGCATGACTGTTGTGTCCTGCTATATGCTATTTGCTTCGTTGTCGATTGCTTTTGAATCTTGCAAACAGCCACAAACAACAAAGTCTGCAGGATAACTACTTCGAATAACAAAGCGAATAGCATACAATTGCCGGGTGGTGGTGGCGATGTGCTCACATCCTATCGAATATTCCCATACCCCATAAAAATCGACACTCGCAAACCACACTCTCAAACTCACTCAGAATGGCAACATAAACAAAAATTGAAAATAATTTATACAGTATATTCAGTAACATGACAACACTTCCTGTGTTGGAGAAAAGTAAATCAGGACTTTTTTGATTTTTAAAAAGTAAATTGAAATTTAAAATCTAAAAAAATGTTTGCAACGACGGTTTTTTTATACTTTTTAACGTTAAATTGTTAGTTAAAAAAAAAGTTCGGCCGGGCCGAATCATATATATCCTCCACTATGGATTGCTTTTGTCGTGTTCTTTGCCCAGTATCGCTTTTAAGACAAACAAAGGATAATGGATAAAAATTGCTATGCTATTGGAGCTTTATCAAGTTATGATCCGATTCGGTCCATAAATGAATCGCATGTTGGGGACCATAGTAAAAATCTTTGTATAAAATTTCACACAAGAAAGTTATTCAGAGCCTTCGTGATCAGTTTGACCATTATATCTATATCTTTCGCAGTTTCCCCTTCGTTTTTAGGTCTTAAAGGGATATTCGTGCACAATTTGAGCCGCAATTTATTCCTATACGCCTTTTTCTATTTAGTCGAAGGCCCACTTCTACAGTATGTTCTCCAAAGCCGAAACAAAAGAATATGGGAAGATGTGGTCCTCCAACGCTTCCCAATCACATATCCTTCCGCTAATGAATATTACATACATGTTACAAAGGTAACATCAAGAACCTCCTGCCTGTTCCCTGGTAATAAAGGTCGGTTTACTCCCTCCAATAAAATCGCCAGATTTCAACTCATAGTATATATTCGATAAGCAGCTCACCCCTTTCTTTGATATCGGAACTTCCCCATATCAGGCGAGTTTGGTCTAGTTCGAACGATATCTCGATAAAGATGGTATAGGTTCAGAATCGGTTATATATACCCGAGATGTTGGGGAACCAAAGTTCGGCCCGGCCGAATTTAATGCCTTTTTACCTGTATCGGGTTTTTCAATATGAGCGCTACATTTTTTTTTTTTAATAAAACAAAAACGGTTGTGGATATCAGTGAAATTTTCTATTGCCGGGAATAAACGTTCCATGCCATTATGTATGGAACTCGATTTCCTTTGCATGGACACCACGGGAACGCTTGCAAAAGCCCAGACACTGTACCCAATTTTTGACAGTTTTCAAGCATAAATTGGCCGATAATGCTGCAATTCGCGTTCGATATTCGTATGATGTTCATCAATCTTCGCTGGCATGTTGGCATAGACCGTTGGCATAGATCGTAGCCCCACAGGAAATAGTCTAACGGCATTGAGTAGATCAAAATTATGGCTTCCAGAAGGTTGGAGAAGTTAAAAGTGGTCAACTTTTACACCCTGTATCTGTATTAAAGATATGGACCTACAACAACACCTTTCTGAAAGCCTATGTCCTTCTCTACAAATATTTAGATTTCCATTTCCACTTATTTCCATTTTTTTATAGTTTGGCCCACCGTGCACCGTCCTGTTGGAAATACATGTCCTCCAACTACATATCATTAAATTGGGGTCAAACATATTCTTTTATCTTTCCATACATGTGCCGGTCTTGATCATCACGGAACAACTACGGCCCAATGACGCCGCCGGCCTATAAACCGCACCA
Source organism: Stomoxys calcitrans (assembly GCF_963082655.1). Taxonomy (NCBI): domain Eukaryota; kingdom Metazoa; phylum Arthropoda; class Insecta; order Diptera; family Muscidae; genus Stomoxys; species Stomoxys calcitrans. The sequence goes on from NC_081552.1 coordinate 206,866,574, forward strand.
ACCAAAAATTTTCCGGGATGTAAAGATGACTCATGGAGTACGTGCGAATTGCTGTCTGACCAATAATGCATAGTTTGCTTATTAACGAAGCCATTCAGCCAGAAATGAAATCGCGGAAGCTCTTAGCGTTGATGCCACTGACAACGAATTTCGGAAGTAAATTTCAATAATTTCGACTCATTGTTGGCTCGTATATCTGTCCACCATGAAATGGTAAACCTTTCTGAAGAGAAATGTCAAAAGAGCGGCAAAAATATGGCGTCGATTGCTCTCCCTATTGGTCCACTTTTGTAGGGTCGCTGAAAAAACGCCTGTAAAATGATTATACCCACCACCAAAGGATGGGGACATATTCATTTTGTCATTCCGTTTGCAATCAAAACATCGAATTACCTATTCACGGCCCTATAAAGTACATTTCTTCTTGATCGTCGTAAAAATCTAAGACGATCCAGCCATGTCCGTCTGCCTTAAGATAATGAGCTGAATCGTTGCACAGGTAATGTTTTAAGATGGGCTATATCGGACTATATCTAGCCCGATCTGCCGCTTAAAGGTCCTAGACTATTTAAAGCCACATTACTATTCGATTTCGCGGAAATTTGGCACAATGTGTTGCGTTAGGCTCCTCGTCATTCGTATGGTCAAGGTCGGGCTATATTTATATATATACAATATATAACTGCCATTTATAGTGGGTCTGTCGACTTAAGGTCTTGGGTCCATAAATGACACATTTATTATCCAATTTCCCGGAAATTTGACACAATGTGTTGCGTTAGGCTTTTCAACATCCGTGCTCTATATGGATGGGATCGGTCTATATACCAATCTTCCGATGCATGTACTTGGGCCCATAAAAGCAGCGTTTATTACCCGTTTTCAACGAAACAGTGAGCTGTGTTAGGCTCTTCGACATCCGGATATTGCTTCCATAAAGACCGATCTCCCGATTTAATGTCTTGGGCCCATAAAAGGAGCATTTATTATCCGATTTCGCCAAATGCCAATATTCAAATTCGGCACTGTGGGCTATCTTAGGCTTTTCAACATTAACGCCTTATATGGTTCAGATCGGCATATATTTGGGTATATATGACAGCTATATCATGTATACCGATCTCCCGATTTGTGTCTTTGTGTTGGCCCGACCGAACTTAATGCCTTTTTTATACCCTCCACCAACAGAGTGTATATGTTGTTTATCGTCTTGACTTATTTAAGTCGATTTAGACATCTCTGTCCGTCCGTCTGTCGAAAATACGCTAACTTTCGAAGGAATGAAGCTAGGCATTCCTTCGAATTCCAACAACTGTAGTAAGTATGGCCTAAATCGGTTCATAATCTGATATAGCTCCCATAAAAACCGATCTTCCGATTATACTTCTTGAGCCTCTAGAGGTCGCAATTGTTTTGCTGAAATTTTGCACAGTCACTGTATCTATGAGCTCTAACATACGTGCTAAATACGGTCTGAATCGGTCCATAACCAAATGTAGCTCCCATATGAACAGATCTCCCGATTTTATTTCTTGAGCCACTATAGAGCGCAATATTCGATTTGGGTGAAATTTTGAACAATGACTTCTACGTTGGTCTCCAACAGCCAAATCATGTATGGCCCCAAATCGGTTCATAACTTGATATAGCATTAATAGCATAGCAATTCTTATCCGTTAACGTTTGTCTGCCTATAAAGAGATATCGGGCAAAGAACTTGACAAATGCGATCCATGGTGGAGGGTATATAAAATTCGGCCCATCCGAACTTAGCGAGCTTTTCTTGTTAATTTCATTTAATTTTTGTTTTTATGCCCTCCACCATAGGATGGGGGTATACTTATTTCGTCATTTCCGTTTGTAACACATGGAAATATTGATCTGAGAGCAAAGTATATAAATTCTAAATCGTCTTGACATTCTAAGTCGATTTAGACGTGTCTGTCCGCCGAAAGCGGGCTAACTTTCGAAGGAATTACTTCTTATGAGTGTACGTCGGTTGGGGTTGTAAATGGGCCGTATCGGCCCATGTTTTTATATAACTGCCATATAAACTGATATCGGTTCTTGACTTCTTGATCCTCTGGAGGACGCAATTTTTAACCGATTTATTATGACTTCCAAAAAATGTGCTAAGTATGGTTCAAATAGGTTCATAACCTGATATAGCTTCTTTATAAGCCGATCTCCCGATTATACTTCTTGAGATTTTATAGGGCGCAATTCTAGTCCGATTTGGTTGAAATTTTGTACAACGACTTTTGTCCAATGACCTTCAATATACGTGCTAAATATGGCCTAAATCGGTACATAACCTGCTATAAATCCCATATAAACCGATCTCTCGATTATAGTTTTTAAGCCTCTAGAGGGCGCAATCTACCCCGATTTGGTTGAATTTTATACAACGACTTCTCCTGTGACCTTTAACATACGTGCTAAATATGGCCAAATCGGTACATAACCTGCTATAGATCCCATATAAACCGATCTCTCGATTATACTTTTTGAGCTTCTAGAGGGCGCAATTCTACTCCGATTTGGTTGAATTTTATACATCGACTTCTCCTGTGACCTTTAATAAACGTGTTAACTATGCTCTGAATAGGTCTATAACCCATATAAACCGATTTCCCGATTATACTTCTTGAGCCTCTAGAGGGCGCAGTTGAAATTTTACAACGACTTCTTCTATGACCTTTAATTTACGTGCTAGATATAGTCTGAATCGGCTTATAACTTTATATAGTTGCCATATAAATCGATCATCAGATTGTACTTTTTCTGCCCCTAGAGGGCGCAATTCTTGTCCAAGTTGGTTGAAATTTTGTACTGCTTTTGCTATGATCTTCAACATATGTGCTTAATATGGAATGCATCGGTCCATAACCTAATAAAACTCCAAGAGCATAGCAATTTTTTTTCCAATATCCTTTGATAACTTGACAAATGCGGATCTGGGCATTAATAAATCTTCGAGCCCGGACGGTATATCCTTTGTAACTGCTCTTCGACGCTATGCAACCTTTTCAACCTTGCTTACCGTGCGGGAGTTTCCCGCCGCATTGGAAGGTTGCGAACGTTCAGCCCATCCCCAAAAAAGTTGGGGCGAACAACCTTGCGAATTACCGGTCAATTGCGATATGCCACCAGGCTATGGAGAGTGTGGTTAACCCTCATCTTGTCAGATACTTAGAGTCCAATGGCCTTTTTAGCGATAGACAGTATGGGTTCCGCAGAAATCGTTCTACGGATGACCTAATGGTATTTCTGTCGGAACGTTGGAGTCGCTCTATCCACCAGTTTCGCGAACCTAAGGTCGTGGCTCTGGATATCTCCTAGGCATTCGATAGGGTCTGGCAGGGAGCACTTTTATAGACTTTAACGCACAGAAGATGCAGTGCTGTTTCTTGTCTCACAAGCGATTCACTGACCCACTACAATCGTCGATATCAATCGACGGTATAGAACTTAATGTTCTGGGCATGAAGATACCATGTTATGTCCGTTGGTCAAAACACGTATTCGAAGTATCGAAAGAAGCATTCAAGTGTTTGGGCTTTCCTAAGCGGTGCAAGAAATACTTCACCTGTTCTGATCTCCTCAATATCTATACTACCTATATCAGGCCGAGGATGGAATATAACTCTCATTTATGGGCAGGAGCTCCAAAATCATCCTTGGAGCTACTTGACCGGATTCAACGGAGTCGCTTTTCGTTGCTTGGGGACAGTAGAGTGTCCAACTCTATTGCTTCTCTTGAACATTGTCGTAAAGTGGGTAGCGTTGTATTGCTCTATCGTTATTTTCATGGCGCATTTACTCCAGGGATATTCGTCTTCTTATCCCTGACGTTAGGATGTTCACCAGGAATACAAGACTTGCCAGGAACTTACACCCCTTTATAATTGATTGGCCAGTCGACCGAATCATGCATTACTGAGAAAATTCATTTTTCGCCTCAACCATTCGTATGTGGAATTGACGTTCAGAAATTTAAGACGAATATCAATAAACACTATTCCCTCTTTCCCCCCGTCCATCACATCACAACTGCAATATCCTAATTGGCAACGCAATACACTGCATATATAGGGGACATCCCAAAAAAAAATTGCGATTCATTGTGGAGGGTATATAAGATTCTTTCCGCTCGAACTAAGCGCGCTTTTACTTGTTTTTAATATTTACTGCACTATCCATGTTTTCGTATTCATCAGGTTCTTCTTCAATTGAATGTGTGTTTTTTTTTTTTAACTACAATCAATCATTATATTGTTCTTGTTCTTGTACTTGTGTTCCCATTAACAGAACAAACAGGACGCATACAAAAGGAATCATTGGAAAATCGCCAAAATTCAGAAGCAGCACAGCGTGAGCGTTACTATGCCACAATACATAAGGTTTCAATGCAAAACAACGAGAAAATACCAGGTAAGTAACATGCATGTATATATACAAATAGTCATTATGTTAAATTAAACTGGCAAAGACCCAAAGACACTCGGAACCAATCTCCGGTTTTTCGCGAACCAATCCACAACGACGGTATTTAGTGTGTATGGCTCAGCCAAAATGAAGTGTCAGCAAAGCGGCTGAAAAAGAAGGACAGCTGGAGCTGATTGGTAATGCATTAAACTTCTTCCACCAAAGAAGGCAGGCAGCTCGCCCGCATAACAGTTATGATACAGGGTAGTACTCCATAGTGGCGCCCAAACTAAAGCATACTGCCACCACTATAGTATGACATAGTATGGGCGCATACTGCACACCCAGTATGATGTACTACCTCATACCATAACTTATAACCTTACAAAAAGACCAAATACACTATAAATTCCCGTACCCAAAGATAGGGTAAGACAGTATGTGTCAACTACAGAGGAATAAATCCCTTCCGATCACATACAAGGAACACTGTGAGATCTTTGTGCATCAGCCACAGCCCTTTTATATGCCCACCACCGAAGAAGGGGGTATATTCATTTCGACATTGCGTTTGCAACACATCGGCATATCCATTTCCGACCCTATAAAGTATATATATTCTTGATCAGCGTAAATATCTAAGACGATCTAGCCATGTTCATCCGTCTGTCCGTCCGTCTGTCTGTTGAAATCACGCTACATTCTTTAAAAATAGAGATATTGAGCTGAAACTTTGCACATATTCTTTTTCTGTCCATAAGCAGGTTAAGTTCGAAGATGGGCTATTTCGAACCATATAGCCCCCATATAGACCGATCCGCCGATTCAGGGTCTTAGGCCCATAAAAGCCACATTTATTATCCGATTTTGCTAAAATTTGGGACAGTGAATTGTGTTAGGCCAGTCGACATCCCTCTTCAATTTGGCCCAGATCGGTCCAGATTTGGATATGGCTGCCATATAGACCGATTTCTCAATTTAAGGTTTTGGGCCCATAAAGGGCGCATTAATTGTCCGATTTCGCCGAAATTTGGGACAGTGAGTTAAGTTAAGCCCCTCGACATACTTCTGCAATATGGCACAGATCGGTCCAAATTTTCATATAGCTGCCATATAGACCGATCTCTCGATTTAAGGTTTTGGACCCATAAAAGGCGCTTTTATTGTCTGATTACGCCGAAATTTGGGACAGTGAGTTAAGTTAAGCCCCTCGACATTTTTCTTCAATTTGCCCCAAATCGGTCCAGATTTGGATATAGCTGCCATATAGACCGATCCACCGATTTAAGGTCTTAGGCCCAGAAAAGCCACATTTATTATCCGATTTTGCTGAAATTTGGGACAGTGAATTGTGTTAGGCCCGTCGACATCCCTCTTCAGTTTGGTCCAGATCGGTCCAGATTTGGATATTGCTGCCATATATGCCTTTCGTCGAACTACTGAACATATTAGAGGAGATGACCAGTGCAGAGGCTGTAGCGAGATGGGAGTTTGCCCATAAGAAGACGAAGGAGTTGCTGCCCCTTAATAAGGGTCACTGAGTACCATAACAGGGCTCATAAACGGGCACTGTGCGATAGAGCATATGGACACAACGACTACTGTGGACGATGTTTTGATGAGGAAGAGGAGTAGACGATCGATCACCTGCTCTGCTCATGCTCGGGTCTATAAAGGCTTAGGCTTTGCATACTAGGGAGGCGGTGCTTCTCAACGAGGATGCACCGGCAGCGCAATCGGGCGAAAGTGCAGGGTGCTGGAAGTGATAGAACTGACATTCCAGGCAATGCTAAGGAAGCTGGAAAGAGACTTAGATCTCCCGAAGAGAATTACACTGCCAAATTGCTGAAGAAAAAAGAGAGTTTCCGCTCTCAAGTAGGATGGAGGATCTGGTTATCTAGCGGATTTTCAAACATGTGTTGAATTCTGAAGAGAGTCCACCCATATAATTTATGAGCTTTGCCTGCCATCCATGAGGTTGTGCATAGAATAGAAGAGTCCTTTGATGCCAAGACATACACATTGGAGGTATGCATTGCCATCGAGGGGTCATTAACAATGTTCGGATCGTCACACTGATCCAATCAAATGCAAGGGACTACAAGGGACTGAAATTTGTTTTAGACTGTCTCACCAGTTCATGATCTGGCAGGCAGAGATGCGGGCGATCACGGAATGCGTGAGGTGGTGTGGTGCTATCGTGAGGACGTCGAGTGTGAAAATCTTTACGGGCAGTATGCTGGCCATCAGAGCAATAACAACCAGGACGGTAGGGTCGCAAACAGTCTTGGTGTGTAGGAAGGAGATTAATGCCTTCACCGCTTGGGTGCAGGGTCCTATATCATTGCCACATTTATTATACGATTTTGCTAAAATTTGGGACCCTCTTAAATTTGGCTCAGATCGGTCCAGGTTTGGATATAGCTGCCATATGGACCGATCTCTCGATTTAAGGTTTTGGGCCCATAAAAGGCGCATTTATTGTCCGATTTCGCCGAAATTAAGGACAGTGAGTTAAGTTAAGCCCCTCGACATATTTCTGCAATATTTCACAGATCGGTCCAGATTTGGATATAGCTGCCATATAGACCGATCTCTTGATCTAAGGTTTTGGGCCCATAAAAGGCGCGTTTATTGTTCGATGTCGCCGAAATGTGGGACAGTGAGCTAAGTTAAGTCCCTCGACATATTTCTGCTATTTGGCCTAGATCGATCAAGATTTGCATATAGCTGCCATATAGACCGATCTCACGATTTTAGGTTTTGGGCCCATAAAAAGCGCATTTATTGTCCGATTTCGCCGAAATTTGAGACAGTGAGCTAAGTTAAGCCCCTCGACATACTTCTGCAATATGGCTCAGATTTGCATATAGCTGCCATATAGACCGATCTCTCGATTTAAGGTTTTGGGCCCATAAAAGGCGCTTTTATTGTCTGATTTCGCCGAAATTTGGGACAGTGAGCTAAGTTAAGCCCCTCGACATATTTCTGCTATTTGGCCTAGATCGATCAAGATTTGCTTATAATTGCTATATAGACCGATGTTTCGATTTAAGGTTTTGGGTTTATAAAAAGCGCATTTATTGTCCGATGTAGCCGAAATTTGGGACAGTGAGTTGTATTAGGCCCTTCGACATTTGTCTTCAATTCGGCTCAGATCGGTCCAAATTTGGATATAGCTGTCATATAGACCGAGCTCTCGATTTGAGGTTTTTGGCCCATAAAAGGCGCATTTATTGTCGGTTGATGCCGAAATTTGGGACAGTGAGTTGTGTTAGGCCCTTCGATATTCGTCTTCAATTTGGCCCAAATCGGTTATGATTTGGATATAGCTGCCATATAGCTGGATATCTAGATTTAAAGTCTTGGCCCCATAAAAGACGCATTTATAATCTGATTTCACTGAAATTTGACACAATAACTTATGTTAGGCTTTTCGACATCCGTGTCGTATAAGGTTCAGATCGATTTATTGTTAGATATAGCTGCTAAACAGACCAATATTTTGTTATAAACAATTGAACAATGACTTGTACTTATTAGTATTTGGTCCCAATGGGAACATATTTCGATATAGCTGCTATGGGCATAAGGTATGCATTTTTCACCGGATTTTGACGAAAGAGGGTTTACATAAATACCGAAGGTGATGGGTATCGAAAGTTCGGCCCGGCCGAACTTAACGCCTTTGTACTTGTTATGTCAATACAATAGTGTTACCATTTCGTTTCCAGAATTTTTTCTACATACTCTAAACTTTGGTTTTTTTTCTCAATTTTTCTCTTACAGAAACGTCAGAGGATATATCACCATATGCCACATTTCAACTGTCCGAAAGTGGCAACATGTCCCAGCCCCATCATGCTGGTCCCGCAAATACACTGCTGCATTCGTTTATGTATCACGAGCGAGCCCTAACGGAGGGCTGCTCGTCGACTCCACCTGCTGCGGTATTAAAACCCACAACCCATCATCATAACCACCACCACAGTCAAATTCAACGTCCAACCCAGACTATTCATAATCATTACCAAACCTCACCGTTTCATAATATCGTGCGTTTATTTAATACTTGATTTTATTTTTTTCTTCTTCTTCGTCTTAGTTATGATTTGAGACAAGATTTGAATATGAGTTTTCAACTGTAAAAACCAAACAGAAGTTGCGTGCCAAGACACACAACTTGGCCAAACCCTTATGTAAACTTGGCCACAGCTATTGGCCTTAAAAATTTTGGAAAACAGCACCACTACAAACGTTTTTTTTTTTTGTATTTGCCTTATATGTGTCCGATATTTGTATAGAGCCATTAGTGTCCCACTTGCTTTCAAAGGCAAAACAGGCCTTGATAAAACAGACAATTTTTTGTTTTAGTATTTTTGGTTTTGTATGATGAAATTTTAAGTTTTCTAAGGACTTCTTTGGTCAATTGCAGCCATTTTTATTTTAATTTACTTTCTTTAAATTTAATTTTTTTTTGAGGTGGAATAAAAGCTAAATGAACGCTAGATATTATAAGCAACTATTTTCTATCTTGTTTTTTTTTTTTTTTTGAGTTTCGTTTCATTTAATGGATGAGGCCAGAACAATGCTTTACTGTCCATGCCCTTGGTGTCAGCATTGTGGCCACATCATCTTAGAGCACAAGTACCCATAGTAGAATGCTTTCAAATGCTTTTGTAACATTGATCCCATAAATCCTCATTTGTTCCATAGGTGGCCTGCACAAACTTTTTCTAACAAAATTCTGTTTTCTATTTTTCCCCTTCCTATTTTGTTGATCACCATTTAGTCTTCCAAAAATCGACGACGTCATTCCCGCAAGACTGAGCCCGAAAGTGAAGAATCAGAATCGGATCAGGATCAGCTGACCTCAAGTCGGACAGAGTCTTCCAATCAACATGAGGGCAAAATGAAGCACAGTAAGTCTAGTTTGTCTAAAAATGTAATGTGTTCAACAACTTATGAAGGCGTAAAGTATTTTGCGAGGGTTGCTTGAAATTGGATGTTTCCTACAGTGAGTAAACTAATAGTTGGTGGTGTCGGGACACCGTCTACATGGGAGCTGCAACGGCTGGGGAGGAAAGCAAAACAAACAGGCAATGAGGTACTAGTAGGATGCGATGCTAACGCTCACCATATTTCGTGGATTAGTACCAGCATTAACCAGTGAAAGCGTGCTAAGTTTGGCCGGGCCGAATCTTGGGAACCCAACATCGTGGATTCTGCTAAAACTAAATTTAGTTGAAGGACATAATTTTATTCTACATACCAAACTTCTGTCAAACCAGCAAAAATGTAAGCTTGTACAAACAGAACAAGTAAAAAGTCGTAAAGTTCGGCCGGGAGGAACTTTGGAGACCCACCACCTCGGATATATATGTAACCCCCTTTCGTCACAATCCGGTGAAAATTGGATAACTTATGCTCCCAAATTCGGCACGGACATTGAGTGGTCTAATAAATATAAGTCACTGTTGAATTTTGTATTTAAATTTCAACAAAATCGCGTAATAAATAAAGTTTTTATGAACTTCAGACCCTTTATCGGCAGATCGGTCTACATGACAGCTATATCTTAATATCGTGGATGATGGGTGGTGCGATTTAAGCGAAATTTTGTGTGCTCTCTTATAGAAACCTAAGCATAAAAAATTGGTATCCAAATTTTGGATGGGGTACCTAGGGGAGCTGCCCACCCCCAAAATAGGGTACTACATTTTTTGTTATCTGAAGGGGGGCGGACTCTCCCCCTCACTCTAATTTTCAGAAACACCAGGTCTCGGTGATGGATGGTGCGATTTAAGCGAAATTTTGTGTGCTCTCTTATAGTAACCTAAAAATAAAAATTTGGATGGGGTACCTAGGGGGGCCGCCCACCCCCAAAACCTACCAAATATATATTTAGATCAATCAAGACAATATTCGACTCAAATGAAAGATATTTAGGATAACAAAACGTATCTGATATCGAATTGTCCGACCAAGTGTTAGGGGGACCGCCCCAAAACATTCCTAAATAGGACATATTTACCGACCATGGCAATATGGGACTCAAATGAAAGGTATTTGTGGGTTAAATAAAATTTATTTGAGAGTAGAATACGAATCTGATATCCAAATGTAGGGCCAAATGTTGGGAGGCCCTTCCCTGCCTAAAACACCCCCAAAGAAGACAAATTTGCGACCATAGCAATATGGGGCTCAAATGAAAGGTCTTTGGGAGTAAATCACGACACTGACATCAATGTTCGGAAAAGAGAGTCTATGGGGCCACCCCATCGCCATAACACCACCCATATAGGAGGTATTTGCTGACCATTCCGTTATGGAGGTATTTGCTCACAAAGACAATTTGGGTCTTCAAGATAGTGGAGCTTAATATTTGTTGGTTTTAGGGCCCATACCCCAAACCGGACATATTTGCTGACTTATGCAATAAGGGGTTTAAATGATAGGTATTTGAGATTAGAAAACGCATATGATATCCAATTTGGAGGGCAATTGCAATATGGGGTTCAAATAAATGATATTTGAGAGTAGACCACGATGCAGAAATATTTTCAGGGCTAAGTGTTTGGGGGACCACCCACTCCCCAAGACACCCCTGAATCGGGCGTATTTACCGACAACGTCAATGTGGGGCTCAAATGTAAGTATTGGGGAAAATAGTACGAAATTGATACCCACTTTTGAGACCAATTTTCTGGGGGCCAACTCCTTCCCCAAAACACCCCACATTGCTGTTTATTTACTGACCATCGCAATATGCGGCCCAAATAAAGGTTTTTGGGAGTACAATACGAATCTGTTATCCAAAGGTAGGACCATGTATTTTGGGGAACCGCCCCTTTCCCAAAAACACCTCACAAAGAGTAAAATGTTTGGGGCCAAGTGTTTGAGGATGCCTCATCCCATAAACTCCCCCCTTAAACCAATGGCAAGAGCACGATGCTGATATTTTTTCAGGGCCAAGAGTCTAGGGGACAAACTGACCCCCGAAAACACCCCTAAATCGGACATCATGACAATATCAGGCTAAAATAAAGACTTTGAAGAATGGAGTATGTCTAATACCTAAACGTTAATGACCCTAAACCCTCCCATCGAATTCATATACCAATAAAGATCATATGGCATTTAGATAAAGGCACTACTTTCGTAGCATGGTATTTCACTAAAGCTCCTTAATTGTCGAAAATAAATATTCAAAAGATTATTTTGTTCCTTATAAAGTAAAAGCGGGCCTAAAGCGGAGCGGGCCCGGTCCAGTTGGTACCTTATAAAATCAGAAGAAAAAAACTTTTTCTTGTATCATTCGTAAACCCTGCAAAATACTTTACCCTTCTACTAGTTTTATTTAAATTTTAGTCAACTATAGATGGTCTTAAGCCTAAAATTTATCAATTAAGCACTCAGGACCCATTCATCTACAATATGAAATATAATTTCAATTAAAATTGTTCTATATATATGCTTTATGCTTTTCATAATCTTCTTTTCGCAGATGCTAGAAATACACAACATTTTCAAAATCACAACATATCGATAACATATCTGTAGTATTAGTTTTCAAATCTAAGCTTTTTTGCTAGCTTGCTTCTAACAAACCAAACCAAAGTCAAAAAACAGAGGACACCAAAATACGACTTTACCATAAAAGACTCATAGAAATTGTTATTTACCACCATTTACTACAAACCACAGACGTCTAAGTTGAAACAATTATATAAATATACACCTTGTACATACATAAATATACAAATGTTTTGACCACAACATCAATATCCACACTAGTATTCGACATTTTCCAATATATCGTACTCGTATGTGTACATCGTCAGTGATCATCTATGTAAATTATTTGTTTTGTGATATGTGTTTTTGTTTCCATTAAAGTTTCCGTTTCCTTTTTACCTCTTTGAAACCAAAAACAAGAGAAAAAAGAAAAACAAATTTTGAATCAATATCAAAGTGTTTTTTTAAATTTAATTTCTTCCTTCCCCTACCACAGGTATCATCTACCATGGGGCACAATCAAGCACATCCTCTGATCTATCACCAATGTCCGAACAAAAATCATTGCCACGTCGCGGTCGTTCAAGGTATCATCATCAATTATATCAGTTTTCCACCAACACAACACCGCGACATCATAACAATAGCAAAAACTCTTCCAGCAATAATCCAAACAAGATCCTCTCGCCACGCAGTGGTGTCGCCAATCTCAAGTCCATATCGAGCACATTTAAGTCGCAAGACTCCATACAGTGCCACATACCCACATTGGTTAAGTCACCATCTGTTACACAACAACAAAAACAACACCAACACAATTCACAGTTACAACAACAACAATCACAGTCCTCCAATATTAACAACTCCAGTAGTTTTACCAGTAGCAATTGTAGCAAATTATCACAACAACCCCTTCTCGTAACACCCAAAATTGCACCACACCACTCCCAGCAACTTCAAATGAACACTGGCCAACACCCACATCACCTCCATGCAACCGACTTGCTAGACAATAGTAGTTGTACCAACTCCCTTGCATCTGTAGCCCCCACCCTGGCATGCATGCAACCATCATCACAATTTCGTCCTATAGCCCACAAGGCTGATGAGGGCCTCTCCGGGGGTACTCTCTTGAATCCATCAACAGCCCCATTGTCGTCGAAATTCTTTACAGCACCCACTCTGCCCAAATAGGATACGGCCCATGGGGGCAATGTAGACAGCGGCGGCAGTCTGGTCGATAGCGATGCCATTGTCAATAGTTTTGGCTATAATATCGGCGAGATTTCCTGCACCTACATGAACCCCATCGATCAAAAAATTGACTATGAGTCATAGAATTAGCCTAAAATTAACACATTCATAGATTAAGTTAGACAAGGACTAAGTTGACTAGACTATCACTATATTGAATAATGTACATATAAAAGGATACGACGAAGGTTTTTTTTGCGGTATATTTTATATTTTTTAAGATTCAACGATACATACATTGAAACCATTTCCAATGAGAACATCTGAATATATAGGAAAAAAAGGTATTTGGCGATGCGTTCTTCAATAATAGGTCCGACTTGTTTGTGTAAAACATTCCAACTTATAATAAATGGTTGAATATGATGGTAATTTTGTAAAAATGTAAATTTTATTATTTAATTGAGATTTCATTGCAGAATATTGTAAGGAATATTTAATGCCTTTCTGTGCAAAGAATAGCACAGCAAAAAAACATCTAAAAGTCAGCAAAAGTGTGGTGTTGCTAAAAACATTGGACTGGCTGTACGTATCGCGATTTCTGGTTCACCATAAACCTTCTTCAGCGGACTTTGTCAAATGGATCACTACATACATGCATACCTAAACTAAAGTAGTTTAGCCATTTGGTTGGAATAACTCATCAGCCATATTAGGTGTGAAGGTTTCAAGGGCCATACGTTGGTATATTGTACTTATATCGTATTTATTGCGAGAACGCCTCTGTGATATAAATACCACGTTAACCACGCTCGACAACCCTGTTCGTTAGCTGTTCCTTTCCCAATGCATGTATTTGTGTAATGGCAGATTTTTTGTCTACACAATTACACTACTCCCATGGCATACACATGATTCTGTGCAACTTTTGGAAGTTGTATTGATGGCTGCGAACCCCAGATAACGGAAGGGGCTCTCGCTGTTGCTGCGTGTACCCAGGTTCGAATCCAGGCCGAGCTCTGCCGAATTTTAATTTTTAAGTGTTTTTTTTTTTGCCATTTAATGCAAAGAACATTTTTTCTCCTTCGAGACGGGCTCAATGCTCGGAGATTTTTTTTGCAATGGAAAAGGAAAGCCAGAGATCACAAAACACACCAACCACTATGGGACGGGTTTCGTCATTTGGTTAGAATAACTCATCGGTCATATAAGGTGTGAAGGTTTCAAGGGTCGTATGTTGGTATGTTGTACATACAGACAAAAAAAACTTGATAATAAAATATTGTAAGTTGTAAAGTTTCACAAAACTTAAAACTGGTTAATAGTAGGTTTATTTGACAGTTCTATAAAGGAAATCTGTCAAATAAACCTACTTCAACGCTACTTTAAGTTTTCTGAATATGGGCATTATTATTTAACTTAAAATGCTTGCATATCCTTAAATTAAAGACAAGTTGAAAAAAGTGAGTTCAGTTTTGAACATGGCCATATAAAGATTTAAAATACGAAGAATTTCTCACAGGTTAAGAATATGTTCTACAACTTCTACCTGCAAACGATGTGATTATTCTTTTTTTTTTTTGTCTCAACTTAGATAAATTAAACATTAAATGATGTCACACTTTTTTCCCATGCCAAAGTCGTAGCCACTGTGAGGGACAAGTCGAGTGGCAATTCTATTCAAGAAACAATGGCAAAATGGATGACTTTTTCGATTTTAGACTTTGCCTCATTATCTCGGGGGTTTAAGGTCCCCAACTTATGCAAATGCAATTTTGCCCACGAACATTCCATTAAATGACAGGGGTAAACTTTTAAGCTCAATGATAAGGGGTCTTCTTTTTATAGCCGTGTCCGAATGGCTCGACGCAGTGCAACACTTCTTTGGGGAGAAGTTTTACATGGCATAGTACCTCACAAATGTTGCCAGCATTAGGAGAGAATAGCCACCGCTGAAAATCTTTTTTGGATGTTCTCGCCATGGTTCGAACCCCGAGGTTCAGCGTCATAGGCGGACTTGCGAACCTCTGAGTTACGGTGGCCTCCAATTTATGATCATCTGTTAGGTTAGGTTAAGTTGCCCCATAACACTATGGGCATACACCTAAGCCAGTAATAGGTTTGTTGTGCGCTCTAAATACTAAAAAAGTAACTTAGAAAAAGAAAATCTAAGTTAGAAATTCGGTGCTACTTACTAAATGCTTATTTGTTTTCCATGCCACGCACCTAAGTTGGTTCATGTCTTGTATTGCGTCCCCACCTAAGCACCGGTGTCTTTTAGTCGCCGGGCAATGACATAGGAAATGCTCCAACGTCTCATCATCTTCCCCACATGCCCTCCACATGTTATACCTTGCCGCATCTGTTTCGCATATGTGAGCTCGTAGTCCTGTGTCCCGTTATGATTCCAAAAGCTACACTGACCTCCTTTTTACTTCCTTTCAGTAATAGCCTCGTCCTCTCACGATCCGGATCACCCCAAAGAATTTTCGCCGTCCTACCGACTGTTTCGCTGGTCCACAGTATTACATGCGCATTCCACGCCCTTAACTCGAACTGCGTCGACCCGAAAGGCTTCGGCTTAACCAATTTTATTAACGGCAGTCCTCTGTATAAATTTTTATGACAAATAACGCAGGTCCTTGGCCGAGTACCAGTGTTAGAATAGAATAATTGGTAGTTGATATGGTCCAGTCCAGAAACTTTGTTCCAGGTCGTCCATGGCTCCTGAATTAAGGCAATATTGCTGATTTTCTCCAACAGAGCGTGAGTAGCTGTCTCGCTCCGGTGGAGGTTTATCTGGATGACCTCAATCATTGGTCATTCATTAGATGGGTTTCTTGGGAGTGGGTGATGGTCTCAATGTTCTTAAGAATGCAGTTTCCCGTCACTGCGCTGCCTGATGTTTTAATACTAGGATCTTTGCGCATCCCAGTCCTCCGAATCTTGAGAATGTGAGTAATGATTCCAACACCGAGTCCCTGTTCGTTAGGCTGTATTGTGTCTACCGTCCCTGCGCTGCCTGATGTTCCAATATTTGGATATTTGCCTATACTAGTCTTCCAAATCTTGAGTAATTGGGCTTCTTGAGAGTAGGTCATGGCCTCATCGTCTGCTCCCTGTGCATTAGGCGGCATTGAGTTCTCTGTCACTGCATTGCCTGATGTTTCAGGATTAGGATGTCTATCCATCGTTGAGGGTTCCGTCTCGAGTCACTGTTTCTTAGACTGTGTTGGGTCTCTCGTCCCTGCACTGCCTAATGTTCTGGTATTAGGATCTTTGCTCATCCTAGTCTTCCCAATATTGGGAGAGTCGGTGATTGTCTTGTCGTTGGCTCCCTGTCCGTTAGGCGTTATCGAGTGTCCCGCCACTGCACCGCCTGAAGGCCCAATATGAGGATATTTGCCTATCTAGTCTTCGCAATCTTGAAAAAGACCGCCATTATCCCGTAGTACGCCATGCGTTTAGTTTTAGCCTAGCACATTGAGAGTTCATTCATCCTTCTCCTCCTTGGGGAAAAACTCCCATTGCTCCACGTCCAAATCTTGGTTTTGCTTGTTTAACATTTCAAGCATGCATTCCGTCGCGATTTCGCCGCCCACATCCTTGATAAAGACCGTCGCTTTTGTGAGCTGTGGGATGTCCATCTTTTTCACAAGGTCGAGCTTTGCGCCCCAGTGAATGTGAATACTTTCAACGAGCTTTATGACGGTATCAATACATTCTGCTGACGCAAAGCGCAGTTTCAAGATGTCCCCTCTAAACTCGCAGCTCATAATTCTGTTCAGAGTTCAACACATGTTCGATAACCCGTTCGTTTACCAAATACCTCACCTTGTAACGACGATCTGGTAAAATTCTACCGGATGCACGGCCTATATCAATGAGTGCATAAGTCATCTCCTCTATGCTGTGCTTACTTGTCATTCTGGCGTAAGAGGGCGGCTCCCTACATTTCTAGCCACTACTTTTCCCTTCAGTGATGGCTGTGGCATCCTTTTGGAAGTCACAGTCCTCTATGAAGACTCAGGGACCGTACGCGCTTCCTTCGTTCCTGTTCCGACTTTGTCTGCCTCCGCAGGACACTGTCTGGAGTTTCCATTTTGGGGAGCGGCTTGCGGCTTCCGCACGGAAGGCGGAGTTCCATGCCCTTTGTTTTGTGAATGCGGCCTAAAATGTATGTATCACCTTAATATTAAAGTCTAATTGTATTTTTTTTAAAAATAGTTTTGCCCTTAAATGAAGGATGTTCCAGAAAGATTTCAAAGAATAACTTAAATTGTATGTAGCTTCTTAAAAAGAAGTCAACATGTGTCGCCTAGAACAATACTTTACATTGCATCTTAATGACATTTTACTCTTGTTTTCATTATGCTGTTGTTTCCATTATACTATTTGTAATATATCACTCATTCTAAGTCATTAAAAACTCTGTTGGGTCTATTTTGATGTTAACCGTTATACTCGTATATGTTCAAATCATTGGAAATGGTGAATATAGTTACTTTTTTTTTTGGAAATTGTGTTTCTCATTATGTTTACCCAGCTCTCTGTTCGGCACAATGCTTTTCGCAACCTGTGTATAGCTGCGAAGAGGGGAACCTTATGTATTTCATATGGGGTTTTCAACATTTCATCAAACGCTTTTCTTCTCTCTCTTTTGGCTTTCATTAACAGTCAATCCACAAACAACACAAATACTTTCATTGTCAGAAAACATAAAAATTTAAAAAGAAATCTATTAAAAAAAACAATGGAATTATTCCTACAAAATATCTTCCTCTAATATTCTATTTTTGCAAATATTCTGTATGTGTGTGTGTGTGTGTGTGTATTTGCATACACATAAATGGTCCATCGTATAGACCTGGAGGTGTTATACGCACCCTGCATCCACTGCAGTTACAAGCTGAATGCAATGTAATACCCACTGGTGGCTTCCATCAAATACCCGTCGAAGTGGCAATGCCATCAACGGAACGCGCTGAAGTGGCACAGGTTGAGTGTGATGTGGAAACATTGAAGAAATTAAAATTAGGTCTAAGGTCGACTCTATGGTCGCGACCGGCTTCGACCACCTCCCATCTGCTACAGCAACAGCAGCAGCAGCATCAACAGCAAAGGGCTCAGGAGAATCGCCCCATATCACAGCCCCAATTGCAACAGTTGCACCAACAGCATCAACAGCAACAACATCAGCCAGCTGCTGCCTCCCATAAATCCCAACAATCACCATCCACATCACAAAAGCAACAGCAATTACAAGCTCGCCAAAATTCACCAGCACCCACACAAAAGCTTCTCAAGGAGAAGTCTGACTATTCCATATCTGTGTGAAACATTTATACGCCCTAGGAAAATTGAGCGGATGGCAAAAACAAAAGAAAACAGCCATTTTCATTTCTTTCTGATTGAAAATGCTGAAAACTGAACGTCGTTGATGATCAGCCAACAATAAGCAAAGTTGTGTAGACTGTTGTGTTGTGCTCTATCTAGGTTAAATATTCATAGTCATGTTAAACTCATACGTTTACTCGTTAGTCTGTTCCTGCAATGGAGGTAATGCATAACAAACAATGAAATAGTAAAAGAGGATGGAGAAGAAAGTATTTGTGTCTGTGTGTGTCTGTATGCGTATGCATGTATGTGTTATAAACGCAAAGAGAACAATATTTGTATACTCGCTGTATGGGGGAGAGAGAGAGACAAATTGATGGGTATGTTTGCAAATTGACTTGTATGTTTCAGTCTCTCTATCTCACTCTTTGTTGTCACTCTTGATTGCATAGCAGTTTCTTGGCATACTGCTGCATACATTCAGGCGTAGACAGAAACTGATCTTTGTATAGTAAAATTTTGTACTACCGTAATCAATGTTGTTTATGATGATTGTATTTAAATGAAAACTAACAAAAACCATTTTATATAAACTAATAACAAAAATCAAAATAAAACATAAACATTTGTACATATCTAACTACATCTATATACTTCATATAAACATACATACATAATATGCCTGTTTGTGTACTGTGGGTTATGACAATATGTTTTTTTTTTTTATATCTTATTTAATAGTGAATATTTAATACTTTAAATAGAGAGATGCTTTTAGGAAAATGGAGGAACAATTGACACTACGTAAAAGAAAGCATACAACTGAAATGGGTGCAGTTTCTTGAAGCTTTCTCAGTATTTAGTTTTTAATGCAGTTTTATCGTTTTAAAGTTTCAGCTTACTTGCTAAAGATTTGGGTTTTGCGTTTCTGCAACAAATCCTTAATATTTAAAGATAACTTATACTGCATGTATCTGCTTAAATTAAAAAACCAACCATTTCTATATTCCTTGACCGCAAGGAAATCTGCTTTGTTCGATCATTAGCGGTGGCTAAGCACTGCTCTAATGTCTTTAGCAAATGATGAACTAATTGAATGAGGACTAATTGATTTTGGCACGGTTTTCTAGATTCGAAAATCAATACCTCAAAGTTTTCAATATTCAACTTAAATTATTATTGTAAATTAACGGACGTATTCACAATACTTAATGAGGCCTTAAAATTGGTTTATTTGACTTTGACCGTTTCAAAGCTACATAAAGTTTTGTAAAATTTATAATTAACTTAAAATGCTTATATTTCCTTATTTGAGTAGTTGCAAGTTCAAATTGCAGGAGTGAACATCAACAAAATTTTCAATGGTGGTTATCCCCTTACTAATGCTGGCTAAATTTGTGTGGTGTCCTGCCATGTCAAAACTTCTCTACCAAGTGGTTTCGCTATGCGGCACGCCGTTCAGACTCGGCATAAAAAAGGAGGCCCCAAATCATTGAGATTAAAATTTACTTGGACTGCACTCATTGATATGAGAGAAGTATCCCCAGTACCTTAATGGATTGTTCCTGGGAAATTTAATACTAAGTGCAAATTTGCCCATGAACACTCGATTAAGGGCCAGAGGCAAACTTCTCACATATCAGTGAATGCAGTCAAGTTTTAGCTCAATGATAAGGGGCCTTCTTTTGATAACCGAGTCCGAATGAAGTCGCGCTTGCGACAAATCTTTGGGGAGAAGTTTTTGATGGCCAACATTCGGCCATCCAGTCTAGGGGATTCGCTAGCATATGGATGAATAAAACGCTCTTCCAGCTAAATGCTTTGTATTTTAACATTGGCAACACTAATACACATCCAAAATAATCAAGTATCAAAAAAACAAACAAAAGAAGAAATTGTAATTTTAAATAAATGTTTCTCGAAGTTGAGAAATGGGATGTTATTACAATCCCAAGCAATTTTTGTATTTCAGAACATTAAATCGTTCAATAAATATGTTGCGTTCTTCCTCTTCTACAATAGTTTTGTCATTCCGATTGAATGATGACTTGGTATGCTTTTATGAGCGGCGATGAGATTAGCCGTTTAGCTAGGTTATGTTAGGTTAGGTTTAAGTGGCAGTCTGCTATCGGACTCACTTAGACATTTTCTTCTACTGTGATATTACAGGAACAGAAGAAAGAAGATGCCTTCTAGTTCCTCTCATTGAACAATTCAAATCGATTTCATAAACCCAACAACTTGCGAATGTTAATATCCGCTAAATCAGAAAGTTCCTAAAAGAAATGAGAGCCTAAAGTGAAACTCCTTCTGACTACTAGTGCAGGACACACACACAGAAGGTGTTCTATAGTCTCTTCTTCTTCGATGTCCTCACAGCTTCTGCAAAAGTCGTTGCTGGCAACCTTCAGTCTGCCAGCATATTTTCAGATTAGACAGTCACCTGTCATGAAGGACACAATGACTGAGACGTCCGTTCTAGCCAGTGACAGCTAAGCGGTAGACCTCTTCAAATCTAGATTAGACCACATAGTTTTGGACCATCTATCATTCGCTGTCCTTCGGGCCTGGTCCCGACAACTTAGCTTACATGTCGCTAGATTCCAGTATCCCTGGAATGTGTAAGGTTAATCCCAGTCTCGCAAGGTCGTCCGATTCCCTGGGATATCGCTGTTGCCCGGCACCCAGAACAGGTGTTCAGCCATATCGTTGAGAGATGATCTGTGACAGTCGAGGGCGGTTTTTGTGTTCAGAAATACTTTCTCCAGGGATTTAATAGCTGCCTCGCCGTCAGAGAAAATATTTATGCCAATCGTCGTTATGACATTAAATCTTAGCCCTTCAACTTCCTTAAATGCAAGAAACTCCGTTTAAAACACAATGCAGATGTCGCGAATCCCTTTCGATATGACCGGTTCTAGATCTATAGAATACACTCCAAAGCCCACCTGGTCGTCTAGTTTGGAATCATCTGTATAGAAGTCTATGTAACTTCTATTACCAGGGATATCATAGTTCCAATCGGGTCTATCAGGAATAGTGGTACAGTGCTTCACACTGCCTGGAACATCGGACATTTTAATACAGTGTCCGTAGCCGCCACACGACCAGAGAGGAAGCTCCCTTAGCCTCTCGGCAGTGGTGGCAGCAATTTGTCTAGCCACAGTGTCCAGAGGCATTAGGTGTAGTATTAAATTCAGCACATCAGATGGTGTCGTCCTCAGTGTGGCTGTGATACACAAACAAGCCATCCTTTGCATCCGGCTGGGTATTGAACCATAAGTGGACTCTTGGTGCACCGTCCACCAGACCACAACACCATATAGCAATATAGGTCTGACAACTGCAGTATATACCCAATGCATGACGCGCGGTCTTAACCCCCAATGGCTCTCTTGCAGGTGGATAAGGCAAGAGTTGCCTCTCTTAGCCTTTCCAAAATGTTGGATTTAAAGTTCGATTTCCTGTCCAGCAAACACCCAGGTAGTTTGCGCTGTCTGTAAATGGAACATTTTCTCCACCCAAGGAGACAGATTCCACTGTAGGGAACTTGTATCTCCTGCCCAAAAAAACTACTTCTGTCTTGCACAGATTTACGCCTACACCACTTTCGGTAGCCCACTTCGCTGTTGCACGTAGAGCTTCCTGAGTTAGATGTCGAAGAGTGAAGGGAAATTTTCCCCTAACTGCAATAGCCACGTCATCAGTATACGCGACCACTTTTACATTTTTTTCTTCCAGACACAATAATATATTGTTAATGGTTATATTCCAAGGAAGAGGAGACAGTACAACTCCCAGAGGTGTTCCTCTGCTGACCCATCACTTTAGATCCACAGATCCCAAGCCTGCCGTAATGCATATTTTAGTAAGAAAGTTATTTGTAAACAATCTTATGGTGGCGTTGATGCCCAGGAACTCCAACTCCTTCATGATTGACGTCTGTTTTACATCATTGAAAGCACTTTCAATGTCAAGAAATGCTACCAAAGTATATTCCTTGACCACAAGAGAACGTCTACGTAGCCGACTAGGTCGTAAAGGACTTTTTCAGTGGATTTGCCTTTACTATATGAATGCTGCAGCCACGGCAGGCGATCTCCAGGAATCTTTGCCTCTCAAGAGTCTTCAGCATAAAGGATGACAGACTAATAAGACGAAAATCTTTCGCCTTCGTGTGGCAAGGTTTTTCTGCTTTCGATATCAAAGTGGCCTTGGTGTCCTTCCATACCCCAGGTATATAAATATAACATGCTGATACTAGCAGAGTATATCTCCCTAAGCCAAGGAACCAGTCTATTAGACACAGCTTGTAATTCAACCAGTGATACATCATCAGGGACTGATTACTTAAAGGAGTCGAAATTTGTTATCGCCCAAAGGATTTTCGGCTCTGACACAATTTCCCTAATAACCTCCGACGAATGCATACCAGTGACAACCTCTTCTGACGCCACGTTGTTCGTTGTAGAATTTCCCGGGAAATATGTATCAACGAGTATTTCTCGTGTTTCCTCACTAGACATTGTCCATGCATTCTTGCCGTTTACCTAATCAGGGATAGAATTTTTTCCATACAAACTAAGCGAGAAAATTCGCTTAATGGCTAAATAAAACACCCCTATTGAGAAAATAAGCGGATAAGGTGTTTCGCAGGGATAATCTGAACATTCATAACCTCACCATGAGCTGAGAAGACTTCTGGTCCCTTGCAATATCAGAGAATGGTTAATTGCTTTCCGGTAAAAAGAATGTTAGCCGTAACAAATTTGCCCTTGAACATTCCATTAAGCAACAGGGGCAAACTTCCCACATATCAACGAGTACTGTCCGATTCAAATTTAGGCTCCTTCCTTTTTATAGCCGAGTCCGGACGGCGTGCCGCAGTGCCACACCTCTTTGGGCTGAAGTTTTTACATGGCAAAGTACCTCCCAAATGTCGCCAGCAAGAGGTTAGGATCGGTTAGAATGATGCCAAGACCTTAGTCGTCTAGACATCCACGTTGACCCAATTAAGGTCCATTGTCATTCCTTATCTTCTCTCTTCTCCTTCCATTTCACAAAGCAATCCTTCCTTTAACGCATTTTCTGAAGCCACCCAGATGAAAAAGCAAACGCCTTGATCCTGTACGGTTTTTCGCCTCTCAGTTTTTCTAGTCCCTAAAAGAAAAAAGAACTCAGTATCCTATTTCTCCTATGACATAAAGCAGGGCATTGACAAAGAAAGTCAAACCTATCCTCCGAGGCGTCGATCTCATGACACCACCGACAGATGTCATCGTTTATAATGCCAATACGAGACATAAGTTTACTTATTATGTCCTATTATAATTCCGTTAACCATACTCAGATGTGCCTTTTTCATTGACAATAGACTATCTGTGTTCGATTTCGAGCGTTCATCCCAGAGAAGCTTTGTTTGATCACATTCGGCTATTGAATTCCAGCAATTTAACCATATAAGGATACATGGTAATGCTCCTTAATTCCATAGAAATTTTTCGATAGTGGTGGGTATACATCCAATATTGACACAAGAGCAAGGCTCACATCCGATCATCCGAAAGACGATGCTGTTTTTTCTAAAAATAGACAATTGTTTTTGCTTGCCTCTAGCCGCGCACATTGTAAACAAATGGTCGGCTGAGTTGGTAACGCAACTTACTAGCCAACGGGAGGACTCATATTTAAACCCCACTGGAGGCAAAAGGTAAATGTAAGGTAATATGGGAAATGGTAAAAATTAAGAGTCTAGCCACAGTGTACAAAGGCATTAGGTGTAGCATTAAATTAAGTGCATCAGTTGCTGTCGTCTTCATTGCGGCTGTGATGCAGAAACAATCCATTCTTTGGATCCGGTTGACAATTGATCAGTAGGTGGATTTTTAAAGCGCCGTCCGCCAGACTACAATACAATATAGCATTATAGGTCTTGCAACTGCAGTATATACCCAGTGCATCATACGCGGTTTAAGCTCTCCAAAGATGATCAGATTCTGTTGAAATTTTGCACAATGACTTCCATTTTGGCTACAATCGGTTTATAGCTTGGTATAGCTCCAATAGCATAGTAATTCTTATCCATTATCCTTTGTTTGCCTATAAAGAGATATCGGGCAAAGAATTTGACAAATGCCATCCATGGTGAAGGGTATATAAGATACGACCCGGGCGAACATAGCACGCTTTTATATGTTCTTATTCTTTTTGCTATCTATGGAATACCTAACAATTGTGAGAGTTCCAACTACACAATGAAAGTCCATTTTGCAGATCTTCTACGCCAATTGTGCATCACCTGAGGAAAGAGAGAGCATTTTTGAGGTTTTCAGCCGAATAGTCAATAGCAATAGTCGGGGACTATTGGATAACGAGAACTTGCTGTCATTATGCAATGCATCCACTTAGAACAGTGATGTATTCTAAAGATGATACCTCCTTTCATTGTCTCTACACGTGTAACACCATCAAATCAATTTCATTTTGCATCATCAGTGTTAGACTACTTTGAAAGTCTTAACAGCGTTTACAATATTCTGTTTTTGTTTCTGCTATTATGGAGTTCCATCTTATAGAAATCTACTATCAAAGGAATTTTGTCTCTCACCACAAAAACCCAAATCTCTAAAGTTGTGTCACTCAAGTAAAGGTTTTTGTTTGCCTGTTATAGCTGATATCACATAAATCAAGCTAACAAAAGCCATTTTTCCAAGTGACTTAACCTTGGAGAGTTGCCATTTCAATCTCCACATTATTACACTTTTTATTATTCTTTTGATATTCAATGCAAAACATATTTCATAACCTACAGTACATGCAATAAAAAAAAAAACAGCGATGAATGATGAAAAGTGTTTGAAAATTTCCCTATTATTTCCCTTCACTGCCCCGCCCTCATTGTATGTGGTTATATCCCTTCTCACATGCCCGCCCTCCCCAACTTGAAACTTACAGACCCGCATCTCTTTGAAAATATATATGGATGAACAATAATAACAATAATGCAAAAAAAGTTTAACTTTCGGACAATCAATCAAAATTCTTATTGAAATAACAACTCATTCACATTTACACCAACCAAAAAAAAAAAAAAAGAACAACAAAAACAAAAACAAAATTCAACAGACATATACTATATACATACATTTTTATATACTCTTTAATACATATACACACATTTATAATACCCCATCCAAACCAACCGCCCACCCTCACCCTCGAAATAAACCAACAGCAATATCAGTGCATGCCATACTCCAGAATGTTACACCCTTTGGACCCTGCCACTGCCACAACCCCCCCTCCAAACCCATAACTCCATTGCCCAGTGTCAAATATACTTTTATATCGTTTCGTATACATCAACGATTTAACGCATTTTTTTCTATAATCTTTGTTAAAACAATTAAAAAAGTCAGGTTGTATTTTAATTAATGTATAATTAAATGTACCATGTATCAAAGTCGATCAATGTGTATGTGTGTAGTTTCTGATTTTAACTTTTTGTAAAAATTTGATCATTTTTAAGCTAAGTTTTGAAAACACAGTGGATGTGGAAAACAAAATATAACAAAATAATTTTATAAACTAAAAAATTATTTTTTTTTAACTTTAAGACAAATTGTAAGTCACTTAAATTAAATTCCTCCAAGTGAATGTTTCCTATGGATCGAATGGATCCCAAACCACAAATCATGCTGAGGCTTTTCTTTACAACATTGGACCTTGAAAATCTGCACATATTCTCGATAACACCTCAGCTCTAACCATTTCAAATTTCAAAGAGTTTTCTCTATCTGTTCTCAAATGTCTAAATGCGGAGTAACAGCAAATGCGTCCGAGGGCAGTCAGCGATTTCGAGAGGAGAGTTTCAATGAGTCGCCAGGTGGCACTGGCTCTTATTTAAATACTGAGTGCCAATGATACTTGAGATGCCAAGGCCATCATCAGCGTCTGTTCTCAGGTTAGGGACGGCTGGAGGCGAGCGTTGGATCATGGAGCAAGCGGCTCGCGACATCTAGGGATACACAAGCGATTCCACAAACCCCATGTGGGTAAGGCCAGTAACCCGCCCTCGGAAGATTATAAGAACTACTCGGAGAAACAAAGGAATAGTAACAAGTAAAAAGGCGTTAAATTCGGCCGAGCCGAACTTTGGATACCCACCATCTCGGGTCTATATGTAAAGCACCTTTCGTCATAATATGGTGAAAAATACATAATTTATGCCTCATAGCAGCTATATCGAAATTTAACCCGAACCAAATTCGGCACGGACATTGAGTGGTCTGATAAGTACAAGTCATTGTTTAATTTTGTGGAACAAAATGTTGGTGTTTTTGGTAGCTATATCCAAATATAAACCGATCTGATCGAAAAGCCTAACATAAGTCACTGTGTCAAATTTCGGCGAAATCAAATAATTAATACGTCTTTTACGGGCCCAAGACTTTAAATCGAGATATCGGTCTATATGGCATCTATATCCAAATCTAAACCGATCTGGGCCAAATTGCAGAGGGATATCGAAGGGCCTAACGCAACTCACTGTCCCAAATTTCCGCAACATCGGACAATAAATGCGCCTTTTATGGGGCCAAAACGGTAAATCGAGAGATCGTAATTTATGGCAGCTATATCCAAATCTGGACCGATCTGGTCCATATTGCAGAAAGATGTCGAAGAGCCTATTACAACTCACTATCCCAAAATTCTGATACATAGGACCACTAATGCGCCTTTTATGGACCCAAAACCTTAAATCGAGAGATCGGTCTATATGACAGCTATATCCAAATCTGGACCGATATGGGCCAAATTGCACAAAGATGTTGAAGAGTCTAATACAACTCACTATCCCAAATTTCAGCGACATACGACCATTAATGTGCCTTTTATGGGCCCAAAACCTTAAATCGAGAGATCGGTCCACAATATATGGCAGCTATATGCAAATCTGAGACTATCTACACCAAATTGAAGAAGGATGTCGAAGAGCCTATCACAACGGACTGTCCCCAATTTCACCGAAATCAGACAATATATGCGCCTTTTATGCGCCCAAAACCTTAAATCGAAAGATCAGTCTATATGGCAGCTATATCCAAATCTGGACCGATCTGGGCCAAATTGCCGAAAATTGTCGAAGAACCTAACGCAACTCACTGTCCTACATTTCAGCGAAATCGGACATTATATGCGTCTTTTATGGACCTAAAGCCTTATATCGAGAGATCGGTCTATATGGCAGCTATATCCAAATCTGGATCGATCTGGGCCAAATTGCAGAAAATTGTCGACAAACCTAACGCAACTCACTGTCCTAAATTTCGGTGAAATTGGACAAAAACGCGCCTTATATGGACCCAAGACCTTAAATCGAAAGATCGCTCTATATGGCAGCTATATCTAAGTCTGGACCGATTGAGGCCAAATTGAAGAAGGATGTCGAAGAGCCTAACACAACTCACTGTCCTAAATTACGGCGAAATCAGACAATATATGCGCCTTTTATGTACCCAAAACCTTAAATCGAAAGATCGGTCTATATGGCAGCTATATCCAAGTCTGGACCGATTGAGGCCAAATTGAAGAAGGATGTCGAAGAGCCTAACACAACTCACTGTCCTAAATTACGGCGAAATCAGACAATATATGCGCCTTTTATGGACCCAAAATCTTAAATCGAAAGATCGGTCTATATGGCAGCTATATCCAAATCTGGACCGATCTGAGCCAAATTGAACAAGTACTCACTCACTGTCCCAAATTTCGGCGAAATCCAAATCTGGACCGATCTGATGCAAATTGCGGAAAGATGTCGAAGAGACTAACACAACTCACTGTCCTAAATTTCGGCGAAATTACATAACAAATGTGCCCTTTATGGACCCAAGACCTTGAATCGAGAGATCGGTCTACATGGCATCTATATTCAAATCAGGGCCGATTAAGACCAATTTGAAGAAGGATGTCGAAGGGCCCACTGTCCTAAATTTCGGCGAAATCGGACAGTAAATGCGCCTTATATGGACCCCAGATCTTAAATCGGTCTAAATGGCAGCTATATCCAAATCTGGACCGATCTGAAGCAAATTGAGGAAGGATGTCGAAGGGCCCAACACAACTCACTGTCCCAAATTTCGGCGACATCGGACAATAAATGCGCCTTTAATGGGGTCAAAACCTTAAATCGAGTGATCGGTCTATATGGCAGCTATATCCACATCTAGACCCATCTGGGCCAAATTGAAGAAGGATGTCGAGTGGTCTTACACAACTCATTGTCCAAAATTTCGCGGAAATCGGTTAATATTTGCGCCTTTTATAGGCCCAAGACCTTATATCGGCAGATCGGTCTATATGGAATAAAGCAGTTGAATTGAAAACTTCTTATTTGTTTGATCAGAGAGGAAACACATTGGACAAGAGAAAATATACAACATAAGGCAAACAATGTCGGGGTAACTTCAATGTTTGTAGGTGTAAAGGATTCATTCTGACTCAGATATGACGATTTCCATAAAATACATTGGGGATTATAATTTGTTATACCCTCCACCATAGGATGGGGATATACTAATTTCGTCATTCCGTTTGTAACACCTCGAAATATGCTTCTCAGACCCCATTAAGTATATATATTCTTGATCGTCATGTCACTTTAAGTCGATCTAGCCATGTATGTCCGTCTGTCTGTTGAAAGCACGCTAACTTTCGAAGGAGTAAAGTTAGCCGCTTGAAATTTTGCACAAATACATTATTATTAGTGTAGGTCAGTTGGGATTGTTAATGGGCCAAATCGTTCCATGTTTTGATATAGCTGCCATATAAATCGATCTGGGATCTTGACTTCTTGAGCCTCTAGAGAGCGCAATTCTCATCCGATTTGGCTGAAATTTTGCATGGGGTGTTTTGTTATCACTTACAACTACTGTGCTGAGCATGGTTTAAATTGGTCCATGTTTTGATATAGCTGCCATATAAATCGATCTGGGATCTTGACTTCTTAAGCCACTAGAGGGCGCAATTCTCGTCCGATTTGACTGAAATTTTGCACATGGTGTTTTAGTATCACTTTCAACTACTGTGCTGAGTATAGTTTAAATCGGTCCATGTTTTGATATAGCTGCCATATAAATCGATCTGGGATCTTGACCTCTTGAGCCTCTAGAGAGCGCAATTCTTATCCGATTTGGCTGAAATTTCTCGTCCGATTTGACTGAAATTTTGCACATGGTGTTTTAGTATCACTTTCAACTACTGTGCTGAGTATAGTTTAAATCGGTCCATGTTTTGATATAGCTGCCATATAAATCGATCTGGGATCATGACCTCTTGAGCCTCTAGAGAGCGCAATTCTTATCCGATTTGGCTGAAATTTTGCATGGGGTGTTTTGTTATCACTTCCAACTACTGTGCTGAGCATGGTTTAAATCGGTCCATGTTTTGATATAGCTGCCATATAAATCGATCTGGGATCTTGACTTCTTAAGCCACTAGAGGGCGCAATTCTCGTCCGATTTGACTGAAATTTTGCACATGGTGTTTTAGTATCACTTTCAACTACTGTGCTGAGTATAGTTTAAATCGGTTCATGTTTTGATATAGCTGCCATATAAATCGATCTGGGATCTTGACTTCTTGAGCCTCTAGAGAGCGCAATTCTTATCCGATTTGGCTGAAATTTTGCATGGGGTGTTTTGTTATCACTTCCAACTACTGTGCTGAGCATGGTTTAAATCGGTCCATGTTTTGATATAGCTGCCATATAAATCGATCTGGGATCTTGACATCTTGAGCCTCTAGAGGGCGCAATTCTTATCCGATTTGGCTGAAATTTTGCATGGGGTGTTTTGTTATCACTTTCAACTACTGTGCTGAGTATAGTTTAAATCGATCCATGTTTTGATATAGCTGCCATATAAATCGATCTGGGATCTTGACTTCTTGAGCCTCTAGAGGGCACACTTCTTATCCCATTTGGCTGAAATTTTGCACGAGGTGTTTTGTTTTGGCTTCCAATAACTGTGCCAAGTATGGCGCAAATCGGTATATAACCTGATATAGCTGCCATATAAACCGATCTTGGGTCTTGACTTCTTGAGCATCTAGAGGGCGCAATTCTCGTCCGATTTGACTGAAATTTTCCACGTACAGTTCTGATATCACTTTCA
Source organism: Stomoxys calcitrans (assembly GCF_963082655.1). Taxonomy (NCBI): domain Eukaryota; kingdom Metazoa; phylum Arthropoda; class Insecta; order Diptera; family Muscidae; genus Stomoxys; species Stomoxys calcitrans. Next base: position 206,897,227 of record NC_081552.1, read on the forward strand.
ACAACTACGCTAAGTATGGTTGAAATCGGTCCATGTTTTGATAAAGCTGCCATATAAATCGATCTGTGATCTTGACTTCTTGAGCCCCTAGAGGGCGCAATTCTCATCCAATTTGGCAGAAATTTTGTACAACGACTTCTCTCATGACTTGCAACATACGTGTCTAATATGGTCTAAATCGATCAATAGCTTGATACAGCTCCCATATAAACCTATCTCCCCCGATTTTGCTTCTTGAGCCTCTGCAAGGCGCAATTCTTATCCGAATGAACTGAAATATTACACAATGAATTCTACAATGTTCTGCATTCATTTATGGTCCGAATCGGACTATAATTTGTTTTCTTTTAAATTTGTAATGAAATGCTATATCTTATTTTCCATTATAAATTGAATTGCCTATGCAATGGCATATATTGCTCTATACTCCCCCACTGTGTTTTCATTGCATTAGCCTTCCATTGAAGTCTTTAAAGTGTGTAAATATGCATTCTCGATGAAAAATCTTTGCTTAAGACCAAAACCTAAACGATATCTCTCCAACTAGCTCCTTGAGACCATAAACACCCTTATTTAAATAAAAATATAAACAAATTTTTTTACTAATCTGTTGATCAAAACTTGAATTTTGTAAGTTTTTATAACACCTCAAGGGGACCAAGTCGAAGTAAAAACTATTAGGCACGGTTATTGGTCTTAATAAATTAGAAATTATAATCAAAAAAAAAAAACATTGATATGAAGCAATATCTATAAAATAAATAGATCGAATAACAAAACTATTAAAACAATTCTTTATAAATAATTTGTAAATCAAAAAAGAAACGAATAAAATCAAGAATCTAAAATTTATTTTTATAACACAAAAATGACTGATGATATCGATGATCTTATGTTAAGCATTTAATTACACTGTATGGGTGTGGGATAAAATTTATGGAGTTTTTTATGTTAGTAAGGAAATTTTCGATTTATTTTTAATCCTTCAGTAATTTAGCCAATATATTGGTTCAAAATGTTTAAAGTTCTTTATATTGGAATAACATTTTTGGTCATGGAATTTATTATGTCCAGCGTAAACATTTCAAACATTTTCCAGAATTGAATTTACTCACCCACAGTGTTATTCATAGTTTTTATGATTTAGATGCATTTCTTAACTATTAAGTCTACCAAAAAAAAAAAAATAAAACAAAAATAGTAAATAAATATATGAAAATAAAATTCAAAAAAAAATTTATTTGTAAATACAACTAAAACGGGATTAAGTATTTTTTTTTTTTTTTTTAAATATTCAAACAAACTATTAATTATAGAACAAATATTTAAAAATAAACATTATTTATAGAATATTTGAAAAAAATATTAAATGATAATAGTGAAAAAATAAATGTTGGCAAATGGGCATACGACAGCCCATTGTGCATAGCATTTTGTATGTATCAACAAAAACGAAACGAATAACAATTCTATATGTGTAGCGATCAAAACTATAAAAATGTACAATGAATTTTGAAAATACTAAAACCAAAACTAAAAAAAAAGAAAAAAGATATTTCAAAACAACAACAATGGTAAACAAACGAAACTAAACAACAACAGGATTCTTAAGATTTAATGCAACAATTTCGATACTTTGGAGATTTTTTATTTGTACAGAACAATAAGCATGTATTTTGGATGTAATTGTAAATTAGGCATTAATATTATCAAATTATTATTTTATTTTTATTCCTTTTTTTTCGTTTTTTTAATAGAAGTATTTCGGAAACCATGTGCCAAAATTACCACAAAATTAAAAAAAAATTACAAAAATTGTGAATAATAAAAAAAAACTGTAAAACTTAAACAAAATTGCCAAACCAAGAAAGTCTTTTTATATTAAATTATCTTAAAAATTGAAAACAAAATTTTAGAATTCATGATTGAAGAAAAAAAACAAGATTTTTAAAATTAAGATACTCTACAAAGCAACAATATGAAAAACAAAAATAAATTCAAAAGGGTAGTAATGCTTTAAAACTTTTTTTCAATCTTGTAAAAATATATTTTATTATAAATTCCTTAAAAATTAAAAAATTGTTAAACTTTTTCTATAAGTGATGTGAATCTTGGATACACCTAATGCGCAATTCAGAATTGAAATCTATGAGTCAAAAGTTCTAAACATTATTCGTAATATATAGTTCTGTGGAAAGTCTGTATCATGGAAGTAGAAGTGGGGAATAGCTTTTTTATGAGCATGAGATATGGAAAGAACGTGGATGTTTTTTTTTTTCAGTAACCATTCTATAATGAAGGTTGTGTTGTGTGCTATCTTTCGTCTGCTTGATTCTGTTGAATATCCAGAACCAGGATTGCGCTGCGACTAAGATGGGATGCTTGCAGAGGGATCTGGGTCTGAGTGGAGTGACGTGTATCGTGTGATACCTGGTCACAATCAGGACATACATCCTGCACTGGCATCAACCCTTCTCCCCTTCTGCATCCGTCGGATCTTAATTGAGCCATAACTACTTGGGTTTGCGGGGGGAGGTCAATTTCTTCAGGTACAATGGCAGGCGGTCGTTCTCAAAGGACCACATAGTACACTATTCCCTAGCTATTCACCGCATCTGCTACCGTATCAGCATGAACGTTGTCTAGACCCGCTTGATTTGCCGCTTGATGTAGAAGTTCTCTGTCGCAGTGCTGAACCTCACGCTCTAGATCATGTAGATCCACCTTAAGGTTTATATGCGAACTATATCCAAATATGAACCGATATTTTCCATTTGCAACCCCCAACGATCTACATCATTATTAAGTATCTGTGCGAAATTTCAAGCGGTTAACTTTATGCGTTCGACCTCTATCGTGATTTCGACAGACGTACGCATGAACATGGCTAGATCGAATCAGATTGTCTAGCGGATCCAGAATATATCAGATTGTCGAGCGGATCCAGAATATACATCACCGCCAAGAAACCTTAACGTATCTATCCCCAATATGATGACTTGGATGGTCCCTGCGATAACAGCCCAGAAGGTATAGCTTAGACGGCATGTAGTTATGTCTTCGCACGGATAGGATCTGTCTCTCCTGATCCAGGTGGTCCATGTGAGAACTGAAGCGACAGCCCCGTCGCAGTTCGAAGAGCGACATTCTGAGAGATCTGAATATTATTCCAATGCATGTCACAGAGCTGACGAGACCACACTGGCGCTGCATATGTCGATGTCGAGTGGCCTAACAAAACTCACTGTCCCAAATTTCAGCAAAATCGGATAATAAATGTGGTTTTTATGGGTCTAAGACCCTAATTCGGCGGATCGGTCTATATGACAGCTATATCCAAATCTGAACCGATCTGAGACAAATTGAAGAAGGATGTCGACTGGCCTAACACAACTCACTCCAAATTTCAGCTAAAACAGATAATAAATGAGGCTTTTATGGGCCTAAGAACCTTAATCGGAGGATCGGTCTATATGGGGGCTATCTCAAGATATAGTCCAATATAGCCCATCTTTGAACTTCACCTGCTTATGGACAAAAAACAAAGAATCTGTGCAAAGCTTAAGCTCAATATCTCTATTTTTAAAGACTGTAGCGTGATTTCAACAGACAGACCGACAGACGGACGGACGGACATGGCTAGATCGTCTCAGATTTTTACGCCAATCAAGAATTTATATACTTTATAGGGTCGGAAATGGATGTTTCGATGTGTTGCAATTTTTTTGCCAGGCTCTCTTGCAGGTGTATAGGGCAAGAGTGGCCTTTCTTGCCTTTTCCAAAATGTTGGATTTGAAGTTCAATTTTCTGTCCCCCAAAACACCCAGGTATTTTGGGTGTTTTGCTGCAACCAGCCTATCAGACACAGCTTGTAATTCAACCGGTGATACATTATCAGAGTCTGGCGACTAAAAGGAGTCGAAACTTCTTATCGCCCAAAGGATTTTCGGTTCAGACACAAATTACCTAATAGCCTGAGACGAATGCATACCAGTGACAACCTTTTCTGGCGCCACGTTGTACGTTATAGAATTTCCCGGGAAATGTGTATCAACAAGTAGTTCTAGTATTTCCTCACTAGACATTGTCCATACATTCTCTGACTTCTGAATATAACCCACCGTAATAGGTCTCGAGGACAGTCACTTGAGGTTAGCAAATTGCAAATAAAAATAAAAAAAAAGACGATCGGTCCATAAATGACTGTTTGACAAGCAATTCAAAATTTGAGATGCTCGAGGTGACCAACTTTTAAGCCCCATGGAGGCTGAGGATCGCATATTGCAAATAAAATTAAAAAAAAAAATTAAGCCAATCTGCCCATAAATGACTGTTTGACAATTTGACAAGCAATTCAAAATTTGAGAAGCTCAAGGTGACTAACTTTTAAGCCCCATAGATCAACCTATGGACCCACTTGGATCTCCAAATGTTGAGTACTTATTGGAAAACAACTCCTCTATATTAACTATGTTTAGTTTCGTGTACATATCTCTATCCATTCAAAAGGTCCAGAATTATTTCCAAGAATTGGCAAGACTGTGCGTTTGGGAATTGTCGAAGAAGAATCGGGAGAAGAAGTGCCCCAAGCGTTAAGGCTGTAGGCCAGAAAGGAGGAAATCGGTCTGCTCAATAGCGGCACTATAAATTTCTCTAGAGACAGATTGAAGCCTTTAGTCAAGTATTCGATTCACAGTACATTTAGATTCTTCAGCATTATTGTAGAGATGATCACTTTAGGCCTCAATAACAGGGCAACCAGTCGCAAAGGATAACCTTTTTAACTGCATTCATGGTGATGACTCTCCTCTCCGAAACGAATGACTTTCGTTGCCTTTACTTATTCAAATTTACTGCTTTGTCGTAATAAAATTCGAATTTGGTTTTATGGGCGAACGAAAACTGTTCGTTCGAGTAACATATCCTTAGTGGTCCTGACTGTATACTACATTTACTGCCAAAACCACTAACTTGTTGTCACTTGATTCTTTCGCCAACTCATAGAAATCAGCTGATTTTATAAAGCAAAAACAGCTGATTTCGAAGAAATGGTAAACGAATCGGGAGGCCACTGTAGCGCAGAGGTTAGCATGTCCGCCTATGACGCTGAACGCCTGGGTTCAAATCCTGGCGAGACCATCAGAAAAAAATTTTCAGCGGTGGTTTTCCCCTCCTAATGCTGGCAACATTTGTGAGGTACTATGCCATGTAAAACTTCTCTCCAAAGAGGTGTCGCACTGCGGCACGCCGTTCGGACTCAGCTTTAAAAAGGAGGCACCTTATCAGTGAGCTTAAACTTGAATCGGACTGCACTCATTGATATGTGAGAAGTTTACCTCTGTTCCTTAGTGGAATGTTCATGGGCAAAATTTGCAATTTGTGAACGAATCGAGTGAAGATATGACGCATCGCCAAACTCCTCGAAATCAGCTGATTTTCTGATAATCGCGTGACAAAGAGTTAGTGGTTTTGTAATTTAAAGGTTTTCAAAGCATTGCTACCCATAGAGATAAAATTTTACATGGATAGCAATAATAAAAAAAAAAAACAAAAAATATTCAACAGTGAAAAAAAGCCAAAAGAAAAATCTACAGAGAACATCAATACGAAGGCCCAAACATAGGAGTCATATCGCCAAGGGAAATTGGATTTTTGTTATAGTTTTTAATCCCAAACAAATGAAGTTTACGTTGTACCAACTTTGTTTTTTTATTGTACATCGAAGTTAACGAATTTATATGTGAAAGAAAAACAAATAAAATTAAATTAGTTTATTTATTATCTGGTTTCAATGACAACAAAAGCTACAACAACAATTAAGTGTTGTATTACAAAACAAACAAACAGCAACAACAGACAAGCATAACCTTATTTTACCAAATATTATTATTATTATGGATTATTATTATGAATTATATTTAATTACTATTAGCATAGATGAAATATTCGAATTATTTATGAGAATCACCAAATCAAATACAAACAGCAACAAGACAAACAACAACATCAACAATAAGAGCCAAGCCATAATCAAATATTAATTAATTGAACTGCAATCAAATCCAATTCAGCAAAATACAAAGCAAGCAAAAAAAAATAATAATTACGAGTAAAGAAACAAAAAAGAAATGAATTAAAAAAAAAAAAAAACAACAACAACATTATTATTATTGGCGTCATCCAGAAAATAATTTATGTAGCACAAAATATTAAATTACATGGTATGTGTACAAAACGAAAAAAAACAAAACAAAAACAAATAATTAACGATTAACAAATAAAATCAAAAACTATAAAGAAACAATAATAATAATATTTCAATGTTTTTATATGGTAAATAGGAATCAGGATTATGGTAAGCAATTTTTGAAAATTTCCCATTTAAAAAAAAAAAACAAAATTGTGAAATTTTTTACAAACAGGAACTTGAATTTTTCTGCCTTACATAACAGGATACGTCAAGTGTATTGGAGCGAAATCTGCACACTCATCACTGTTGATCAACAGTCCAGTTCTTCACAGCATAATATAACGTAATGCAACCATTCCCGTAAGAGATAAAAGAGTCGGATTCGAATATTAAGCCTTGGTTTAGTTCTAGAATTCAAACCCTCATAAGAGAGATAGAGAGAGAGAGAGAGATCTTGCATGATGAATTTCGTACTGCAAGAAGAATAGTTAACATCACGATCAAAGGAGCAAAACTTGAATGTTATTCATCGAAATTTAGTTCTGCTGCAGATACAAAATGCAAATGGAAAGTCATACATGATATTGGAGTTGGGAAATCCAGATCTATTTCTCACTAGCATGGAGATATAAACGAACTTTGTGAGTCTTTCGTCGATGTTCCCACCATACAGAGAGACATCTCTTTTTTTCACGTAATCAACACGCAGCGGATGTCCCCTATATATGCAGTGCATTGCGTTGGCAATTAGGAAAGTTAAGGGTTGGAGGGAGGAAAGAGGAAGTAGTGTGTATTGATATTAATCCAAAATTTCTGAACGTGGGTAAGATATTAGCCGGAAGTCGATTCCACAAACGAATGGTTCGGGCGAAAAATTAATTTTCTCGGTAATGCATGGTCCGGTCGACTGGCCAATCGATTATAAACGGGTGTAAGTTCCTGGCAAATCTTGTATTCCTGGTGAACATGCTAACGTTCGGGATAAGAAGATGCATATCCCTGGACTAAACGCGCCATGAAAATAACGATAGAGCAATACAACGCTACCCACATTCCGACGATGTTCAAGGGAAGCAATAGAGTTGGATACTCTACAGTCCCCAATCAACACCATCGCTCTCCGTTGAACCCGGTCAAGTAGCTGCAAGGATGATTTTGGAGCTCTTGCCAATATATGAGAGTTATATTGCCACCTCGGCCTAATGTATTGGGTTGCCCAAAAAGTAATTGCGGATTTTTTAAAAGAAAGTAAATGCTTTTTTAATAAAACTTAGAATGAACTTTAATCAAATATACTTTTTTTACACTTTTTTCTAAAGCAAGCTAAAAGTAACAGCTGATAACTGACAGAAGAAAGAATGCAATTACAGAGTCACAAGCTGTGAAAAAATTTGTCAACGCCGACTATATGAAAAATCCGCAATTACTTTTTGGGCAACCAAGGTAGTTTAGATATTGAGAAGATCAAAAGAGGTGAAATATTTTTTGCACCGCTTAAGAAAGCCCAAACACTTGAATGCTTCTTTTGACACTTCGAATATGTGTTTTGACCAACAGACATCACATTTTATCTTCATGTCCAGAACATCAAGAGCATCTGATTGCTCAATATCTATACCGTCGATAGATATCGACGATTGAAGTGGGTCAGTGAATCGCTGGTGAGACAAGAAACAGCACTGCGTCTTCAGTGCGTTAAAGTCTACTCTGTTCATTCTACCCCACTTGGAAATGGTCAACAAATCCTGGGAGAGCGTCTCATCCATAATGCGCCTCCTGTCCACAATTTCTTGAATGAATAGGAATGACACAGACTACTGTCTTCATCAAATGAGTAGATTGGATTCGAAATCTAACCCAATAGATCGCCAATGAAAATAGGAAAAAAGGAAGGAGAAAGGACAGAGACTTGCGGCACACCTGCGCTCAATGTATACTCATCTGATGAGAACCCATCTACAACAACTCGTGCGATCTCTGAGAAAGCTCGATATAAATCGAACAAAGTTATTAACGACACCAAAAGCGACAAGCTTGATAAAAGTGCACCGTGCCAGATCCTATCAAATGCTTTGGAGATATCCAGAGCCACGACCTTACTCTCACCAAACTGGTGGATAGAGCGACACCATCGTTCCGACAAAAATGCCAACAATGAGGAAGTTCTGAAAAGTTTTTCATTGATTAAGTCAAATGCTGTAGGCCTAGATAATATAGAGCCGAAATTTAGTCGCATAATTCTTCCCCACCTTCTTCCCCACCTTCTGCCTTACATTATGTACCTTTTTAATTCCATTCTGATTTCTAGTACCTACCCAACCATATGGAAATATGCCAAAATAATTCCTATCCCTAAATCTAGTAAGAAATTCCGTCCCATTTCCATTCTTGAAACAAGTAAGAGCGTGCTAGATTCGGACGGCCTGAATCTTATATACCCCCAACCATGGATCGCATTTGTCGAGTTCTTTGCGCGGTATCTCTTTTTAAGCAAACAAAAATAATGAATAAGAAGTTTATGCTATTGGAGTTATAGTCTGATTCGGAACATAAATGAATTGAATGCTGAACATTGTAGAAGTCATTGTGTAATATTTCAGTTCATTCGGATAAGAATAGAGTCTTGTAGGGGCTCAAGATGCAAAATCGGGCGATCGGTTTATATGGCAGCTATATCAGGTTATAGACCGATTTGAACCATACTTAGCACAGTTGTTGAAAGCCATAACAAAACACTTTATGCAAAATTTCAGTCAAATCGGAAGAGAATTGCGCCCTCTAGAGGCTCAAGAAGTCAAGACCCAAGATCGGTTTATATGGCAGCTATAACAGGTTATAGACCGTTTCGAGCCATACTTAGCACAGTTGCTGGAAGCCATAACAAAACACTTAATGCAAAATTTCAGCGGATGAGAATTGCGCCCTCTAGTGGCTCAAGAAGTCAAGACCCAAGATCGGTTTACATGACAGCTATATAAGGCTATGAACCGATTTGAAACATACTTAGCACAGTTATTGGAAATGACACCAAAACACCACGTCCAAAATCTCAGCCAATTCGGATAAGAATTGCGCCCTCTAGATGCTCAAGAAGTCAGGACCCCAGATAGGTATATATGGCAGCTATATCAGGGTGTAGACCGATTTGAACCATACTTAGCACAGTTGCTGGAAGCCATAACAAAACAAATGGGATGAGAATTACGCCCTCTAGTGGCTCAAAAAGTCAAGACCCTACATCGGTTTACATGGCAGCTATATCAAAACATGGACCATTTGCCCATCGTGGCAAATGGCACAAGATTTGGAAATATCCCGTGAAAAGATGTTACATGCGTACTTATATTGAACAATTAAAATCGCCTTTAGTTCTGCCGGGCCGAATCTTATATACCCTCCACCATGGCCTTTTGTATCTAAATTTAAAGAAAAAAGGTTATGGAATGTATACATTCAGTGGTGATTATAAACATCCACTGAGACACACAGATTTTCATGTGTTATATTTTTATACCCACCACCGTAGGATAGGGGGAATATTTATTTAGTCATTCCGTTTGCAACACATCAAAATATCAATTTCCAACCCTACAAAGTATATATATTTCGGATCGTCGTAAAATTCTAAGACTATTTAACAATGTCCGTGTGTCTGTCCGTCCGTCTGTTGGAATCACTCTACAGCCTTGAAAAATTGAGATATTGAGTTGAAATTTGGCACAGATACGTCTTTTTGATGCACGCTGGTTAAGTTCTTGAACGGACCATATTTGGATATAGCTGCTATATAGACCGATCTGCCGATCTAATGCCCATAAATGCTTTATTTTTTTGTCCGATTTCGCTAAAATTTTAAACAGTGGGTTTATTTAAGCCTCCCGACATCTGAATGATTCAGATAAAATATGATTCAGATCGGACTATATCTAGATATATCTGCCATATAGACCGATCTCCCGATTAAGGATCTGAAGCCCATAAAAGCTTTATTTTTTTAGCAATTTCGCTGAAATTTGAAACAGTGAGTAGTTTTAGGCCTCTTGATATCTGACTTAAATATGGATTGCATATCTGCCATATAGACCGATCTCTCGATTAAGGGTCTGAAGCCCATAAAAGAATTTTTTTTAACCGATTTCGCTGAAATTTAAAACAGGGGTTTAATTTAAGTCTCCCGACATCTGCCCTATATATGGTTCAGATCGGACTCTGTCTACATTTAGCTTCCATATAGACCGATCTGCCGATAAAGGATCTGAAGCCCATAAAAGCTTTATTTATTACCCGATTTCGCTGACATTTGAAACTGTGAGTAGTTTTATGCCCCCCAAACATAGGACCCAAATATGGTTCAGATCGGACTATATCTAGATATAGCTGCCATATAGACCGATCTCCCGATAAAGGGTCTGAAGACCATAAAAGCTTTATTTATTATCCGATTTCGCTGAAATTTGAAATAATGGGTTAGTTTAAGCCTCCCGACATCTGACCTAAATATGGTTCCGATCGGACCATATCTAGATATAGCCGCCATATAGACCGATCTCCCGATTAAGAGTCTGAAGCCCATAAAAGCTAACCGATTTCGCTGACATTTGAAACTGTGAGTTGTTTTGGGCCTCCCGAGATCTGACTTAAATATGGATTACATCGGACTATATTTGGATATAGCCGCCATATAGACCGATCTGCCGATAATGGGTCTGAAGCCCATAAAAGCTTTATTTTTTATCCGATTTCGCTGAAATTTGAAACTGTGAGTAGTTTTAGGTCTCCCGACATCTGCCTTAAATATGGATTGCATCGGACTATATTTAGATATAGCTGCCATATAGACCGATCTCCCGATTAAGGGTCTGAAGCCCATAAAACCTTTATTTTTCCACCGATTTCGCTGAAATTTGAAACTATGAGTAGTTTTAGGTCCCCTGAAATCCGTCCAAATATGGTTTAGATCAAACTATATTTAGGTATAGCTCCATATAGACCGATATTCCGATTATGGGTCTGGAGCTCATAAAACCTTTATTTATTACCCGATTTAGCCAAAACAGTGAGTTGTTTTGAGCCTCCCGATATCCGAGCTTAATATGGTTGATGTCGGACCATATTTAGATATAGCTAGCATATAGACTGATCTGGCGATAAAGAGTATGAAGCCTATAAAAGCTTTATTTTTTATCCGATTTTGTTGAAATTTGAAATATAAAATTCAACAGTGACTTATATTCATTAGACCACTCAATGTCCGTGCCAAATTTCGGTGCATAAGTTATCCAATTTTCACCGGATTATGACTAGGGGGTTTACATATATACCCAAGGTGATGGGTATCCAAAGTTTGGCCCGGCCGAACTTAATGTCTTTTTACGTGTTTATTTTATCATTCCCTTCATAATTAAGCAGCAGTCATTTTCAGCAAACAACAGATTTTTCAACTACTCTCAAATTACAGTACTACTGCTGTTATAAAGGGTGATTTTTTTGAGGTTAGGATTTTCATGCATTAGTATTTGACAGATCACGTGGGATTTCAGACATGGTGTCAAAGAGAAAGATGCTCAGTATGCTTTGACATTTCATCATGAATAGACTTACTAACGAGCAACGCTTGCAAATCATTGAATTTTATTACCAAAATCAGTGTTCGGTTCAAACTTTTTCTATGAGTGTAGGAAACTTATTTTTCGCGTGGTGCTTTTGAAGGTGCAGCAGAGCGGGCCGAATACAGCTAATATCATATAATATGGGCATTAGATAAAAGTATGCATTTAACCATCTATGTGAAAAGTTTCTCAAGAAATAAGCAAAGAAAGTCTTTCGTTTTGCGATTTCGTAAACCGAAAGAAACCTTAAGCTATGTGAAATAAATTTCAAAGAAAAGAGCAGTTTTCATAAAAATTTCTAAACAAATTTTTAGGTACATATTAAATTTAAAAGCATTACTCAAATATTGTCTTCAATTAGAAATATCTAAAATATGTTTCATTATGTGTTCATGAAATGATAAAAATGGCATTCAGTTGCCCATTTAGTCTACATGCTAGTAAAACTATTCCTTTGTGCCATTATGGTTTCTAATATTACATTCTTGGTGTTGTTTACAATTTCTTCAAAAGCCTTCAAGTCGTTTTCTTTTTCCATTGTCAAATACTCAAGCTTCTCCTGAAGGATAGTGATTTTTTCAGTATCCAATTCCAAGCTAAGAAATACAAAGGGGACCATCATTCACACTAATACACAAGCATGCCCATTGACTATATCAGCCAATAAATTTACATACCGATTTCTCAATTCGACTACATTGGTATTATCATCATTTGGAAGATGAATGGCGGCTGAAGAAGCTTTTGCCATGCTGGTGTTTTCAAAAATAAATGACTTTAGCGATGTGCTGCTTCCCACTGCCGATAGACTGGAAGCATATTCAGCTATACGCTGAGATCGTTTCTTTTTCTCATTACTCATCTCGATTTCACGTTCCATTTCACGAACTTTAGCTTCCAGGCGTGATATACGAATTCTTTGTTTACCCACTTGCTCTAGAAGATTCTCGTTTTTAATGCGCTCCTTGTCAATGCGCTCATTAAGAGTTTTGATGTGTTCCATCAGGGAGTTTTTCTCGGACTCCAAAGAGTCCAAAATAGTCACAAATTCTTCCTTAAGAGAACAAAATCGGAAAGTTATGGATTCAGAACCTATTGGTGTGAAAATTGAAGGTGAGTTTAGGTGTGTGTGTTGTATAGATAGACCAATGCATACTCGTATACAGGGTAGCTGATGATAGCTACTACTGAAATGGATACTAGACTATTGTAGCATATTTTACAGCATTTCATGTGTTGAAACACATAGCAAAGAGTGTAGTTTAGTTCTTAGCAAATAAAATTCTCCTGACATTTATACTCACTTTTCTAAATTCTCGACATGAAAATAAAAAATCTCCACACAATGCTTTCATATCATCTTCCAATTTCTTAATGACCGTTTTCAACTCCGAAATTTCTTCATCTTTACTAGCTAGAGAAGCCTCCCTTTCATCTAATGTATCTCTTAGATTTCCCTCCAAATGTGCCAATTCTTCATTTTTCTTTGTCAAATCTTTCATTTCACTTGCCATATCTGCAAGTCTTTGCTCATACTCAAGTTTCAGTTGATTCATATTGTCGCTCATAGTGGCCACATTAATGTTGTTATAATCGCTCTGTTGCTCCAAGTTATTCGCTTTTAACTTGTAACGGGAAATTTCATCATTTAACGTTTTATTGCGTACCTTAAGGGCCAGGATTTTATTTTGTCCCTCCTCCAATTGAGTTTGCAGAGCGGCGATTTCTTTTTCTAGGCCCTCGACTCTGTTGCGATGTTCTAATTCACTACGACGAACATTGGGGCGATATATAGAGGGCATGCTTTCTCCACTCTTGAGAAATACATCATTGGGTACCATACCCGTAATGTCAGGAGAGTTAACAAAGTATCCATTAGCTTGTTGTTGCTCATAACTCTCAAGACGTTCCTTTAGTTCTTGAACTTTTTGTTGGAGATTTATTATTTGCTGGGCCCGACCACGCCACTGAGATGTGGTAGAGTGGGATGCCAGAAGGTTGAGATTGAAATTTTCCCCAGTTTCTTGTTGCAAACATTTTTGGGCTAACTTTAACTGGTTGGTCAATTCGATATTTTTGTTGCGGGTTTCAAAGAGTTTTTGTTGCATAGCAACCAATTTTGATTGTAATTCATTGCCGGGAGAAGAGTTCTGTGATATGGGAAAAAGCGAAAAAAATCATGCAAAAACCATGAGGCAATGAATGAATTGAAGATAAACTTCAACAAGTAAAAGCGTGCTAAGTTCGGCCGGGCCGAATCTTGGGAACCCATCACCATGGATACAAAATAAATTTAGTTGAAGGACATAATTTTATTCTACATACCAAACTTCTGTCAAACCAACAAAAATTAAAGCTTGTAGGAACTGAACAAGGATAATCGAGAGACTGGCTTATATGGGATATACACCGATTTGGACCATACTTGGCACAGTTGTTAGATGTCATAACAGAACATTATGTGCAAAATTTGAACTAATTCGAACGAAAATCGCAGCTTCCAGTGGCTAAAGATGTCAAATCGGGGGATCGGTTTTTATGGAAGCTATATGAGGGTTTTGACCGATTTGATCCGTACTTGGCACAGTTGTTGGAAATCATAACAGAACACCATGTGCAAAATTTAAGCCCAATCGGATGAAAATCAGGGGTTCCAAGGCCTCAAAAAGTCTAACCGGGAGATCGGTTTATATGGGAGTTATATTAGGTTCTCGACCGATTTAGACCGCCATTTGCATAGTTGTTGGAAATCATAACAGAACACTATCTGCAAAATTTCAGCCAAATCGGGTGAAAGTTAAGGCTTCCAGGGGCTTAAGAAGTCAAATCGGAAGATCGGTTTACATGGGAGGTATATCAGGTTCTTGACCGATTTGAAGCCTACTTAGAACAGTTGTTGGAAATCATAAGAGAACACTATATGCAAATTTTCAGCCAAATCGGATAAAAATTAAGAGTTCCATGGACTCAAGAAGTCAACTCGGGAGATCGGTTTATATGGAAGCTATATCTGGTTCTTGACCGATTTGAACCGCACTTGGCATAGTTGTTGGAAGTCATAACAAATCGGAAAAAATTAGGGCTTCCACGGGCTCAAGAAGTCAAATCGGGAGATCGGTTTATATGGGAGCTATTTCAGGTTATGGATCAATTTCAACCAAACTTGGCACAGTTGTTAGAAGTCATAACGGAACACTATGTGAAAAAATTCTGTCAAATCGGACAAAAATTGAGGCTTCCTGGGGCTAAAGAAGTCAAATCGGGAGATCGGTTTACATGGGAGTTATATCAGGTTCTTGACCGATTTAAACCATACTGAATACAGTTGTTAGAAATCATAATAAAACACCTCGTGCAAAATTTAAGCCAAATCGGAAGAGAATTGCGCCTCTAGTGGCTCAAGAGCTATATCAGGTAAGAGATCGATTTGAGCCATACTTAACACAGTTATAGGAAGTCATAACGAAAAAAGTCATGCAAAATTTCAGCCAAATCGGATAAGAATTGCGCCCTCTAGAGGATCAAGAAGTCAAGACAGCTATATCAGGTTATAGACCGATTTCAACCATACCTGGAACAGTTGTTGGAAATCATTACAATGCCCCTCATGGAAAATTTCAGACAAATCGGATAAAAATTGCGCCCACTAGTGGCTCCAGAAGTCAAGATCCAAAGATCGGTTTATATGGCAGCTATGTCAAAACTTGGACCGATATGGTCCATTTATTGTTCAATCCCAACCGACCTACACTAATAAGAAGTATTTGTGTAAAATTTCAAGCGGCTAGCTTTAGTCCTTTAAAAGTTAGCGTGCTTTCGACAGACAGACAAGATCGGCTAGATCGACTTAAAATTTCATGACGATCAAGAATATATATACTTTTTGGGATGTTAGACGAATATTTCGAGGAGTTACAAACGGAATAACGAAATTAGTATACCCTCATCCTATGGTGGAGGGTACAAAACCTATCAGTATGACTAAAAAATCTCCCGCCATCTGGGATTAGGCATTATACCTAGATATGGGCGATGGGCGATAAATACACCGGTAAATTGGGTATATACCCAGGAATTTACCCATATATACCCAAGTGCTGGGTACGTATTATTTTGCAGATATCTTGGGTATGACATCATGTTCATATACTTTGATATCAGGTTCATATACTTTGTATATAAACCTGACCTTCTGATCCCATAAAAACGATCGGGATCAGAATGGTCTACATAATGGCTATTCGAAACGACCGATATAGACCGATCTCCAGACTTAAAGTCTTGAGGCAATATATTGGTAATTTTCCATACGATTTCGATGAAATTCAGCACAGCGAGTTCTAATAGATCCCCACCCATTTCTATGAAGTGTGGTCCAGATCGGGCCATATTTAGATATAGCTGCCCTATAGACCGGCTGCCCGATCTCCCAATATAGGGTATTAAGGCCATAAAAGATCCCGATTTCGATGAAAATTGACAAAGTGAGCCCTGGTTGACCCCTACTCACTCCCGTCAAATGTGGGCCAGATCGGACCATATTTGGATATAACTGTCATATAGACCGGTCTTCCGATATAGTGTATTGAGCCTATAAAATTGACATTTTTCATTCGATTTCGATGAAATTTGACACATTCTGAGTTCTAATAGACTCATAGAGATAGATTTGTTGAATTTGGTCTAGATCGGACCATATTTTGATATAGTTACCATAGAGACCGATTTTCCGATATAGAAATGGGTTTCTTTCGGGTAAATACTCAAACCCGGTCCCTCAAAACCATCTCTAATTATAGCGTATTTGAGTAAACTACGAAGCAGGAATTAAGTAGAATTTAATGATACATGGTCTGAATGCAGGACGTGCAGAGTTAAATCGTGTCATTTGCTTCTCAAATTGCTTTTCAAAATGCCAGTAGGAAGTAGCAATGATTTAGGTTAGAATATCATTTCTTAGCAAGAAAGCTGATATTGCCCGACATGTGCTCTTCATATGTCCTGCCACTTTCTGTATCCACAAGACTTGGAGGTGTTTTTTATAGACATGCACCGGTATTCACAAAACTTAATGCAGCTTTGAAGTATGTTTTTTGACGGTTCCATAAAGAAAGTCTGTCAAATAAACCTACTTTAAAACTGCCTTAACTTTTGTGAATATGGGCAATGGTCTATATGTATGTTTGATGTAACAAGAGCTCTCTTTAATCGAATGAATTGCATATATATTACAAAATCCGTTTTTTATATTTAATTTTTCATTCATATCGCATGATGTGCACAACATTCAGAGCAACCACATTTAAAAAAATATATGAGAATACATATCGTGTGATGCCACCTTAAGCAATGTTCACCTTTTTTCTCATTAGATGTTTTAACTCTCACTCTGAAACTTAAATAGACGGCATGGGAGTGAGAGCAGAGACAATGGAGGACATGTTGAGGCTTTTGAAGAAAACCCATTCTCCACCGGCTACGAAGGAACTCACGGAGACACCGGAATCTTGGAATAATGACGTTGATCGAAGGTTTATAATAACGGAATTTATGGTGAAGGAATCCTTGAGGGGCTTCAAGCCATTTAAGTCACCCGGACCTCATGGAAAATTTCCGGCGTTACTACAGAAAGTGGCAGACTATCTGGCGCCTCGTCTGGCCAAAATTTTCACAGCGTGCCTAGGACTTGCATATACTCCGAATGCCTGGCAGGAGGCAAGGGTGGTGTTTATACGCAAGCCCGTCAAGGCAAGTTATGCGACACCCAAGGCCTACAGACCCATAAGCCTTACGTCCTTTCTACTCAAAACCATGGAACGTATTGTGGACACCATGATAAAGAGTATGACATCCAGCGAACTGCTCAAATACAAACAGCATGCCTATGTCAAGGGAAGGTTGGTGGAGACTGTCCTGCACGAAGTTGTGCATAAAATAGGAGAATCCTTCGATGCCAAAACCTACACAGTAGCGGTATGCATTGACATCTAGGGGGCTTTTAACAATGGGCGGACCGAAACACTGATCCAATCCTTAGACTTCAATAAGAGACTGGATAAACCATATGCTAAGGAACAGGTGGATAAATTGTGTGTCCCATGGCATAAATATAAGGGAGAAAGTGGTACAGGGCACGCCACAGGGGGGCATTTTTGCGCCACTCCTATGGGTGACCACCATAAATGACATATTACGGATGCTGACTGAGGAGGGATGTGAAGCCGTGAAGACGATGTTATAATACTTCTAAGGATAAGGATCCGAACGAGCTATGCAGGTGCGCCGAAAGAGTCTCGCATATGACTGGGCTAGACCCAGAGGTTTCAATGTTAACCCAGAGAAGACTGAAATATGGCTGTTCACGTTTCCTCAATAAGACGATTTCGATTTCTGACAAGGTCAAATACTTAGGTGTGATCTTGGACAGGAAACTGAATTGGAAGTGTCACATTCAGGAGCGTACTGAGAAGGCTCACAGATGTTGGGCACTATGTAGACGGGCCGTAGGTTCGAAATGGGGCCTGAATCCGAGGATAGTCCGCTGATTGTGCAGGAGCGTGATTACACCAATACTTACTTCCGTCTAGTAGTTTGGTGGACTGCTATGTAGAGAAAGTGCAACATAAGTACCATACAACAGGTTCAGAGAAAATGTTGTCTTGCCATAGGCGGAGCGATGAGGACCACGCCAACTAGGGCACTGGAGACTATTCTATTGTAGATATCGGACCCATTGACATACAGATTGAGTGTGAGACAGCCACTGCGGCTATGAGACTAAAGGCGATGGGAGAATAGATTGAGGATGGGAGCAGCTCATACCATCACGGTATTATCGAGGCGACGATAGGAAACCTGGAAGGAAGTGAAGAGGTTTCCGATCGGATGCCTGAGATGAACCTTGAAGTCGAGTGCGAGGCACTACTGCCATCGGCGCAGTCTTAGAAACCTAGTATTGCCATCCGGAAGATCATGTTACACCAGAAGCCTTTCGAGTCGACGCAGTCCGAGTTAAGGGAGTGGGCGACGAATGCGCATGCAACATTGTGGAACAGCGAAACAGTCGGTAAGACGGTGAAAATCCTATGGGGGGATCCAGATCGAGAGAAGACGAGGCTATTACTGAAAGAAAGCACAAAGGAGGTGACTATAGCTATTGGTATCATAACGGGACACATAGAACTACGAGCTCACTTATGTAAAATCGTTGCGGCAAGTAATAGCATGTGTAGGGCATGCGGGGAAGATGATGAGACGTTAGAGCATTTCCTTTGTCATTGCCCGGCTTTTGCGTCTAACGGACACCAACACTTACACGAAGACACAATACCAGACATTAACCAACTTAGGGAGTGGTATTGAAAACAATTAAGGATTTTGTAAGTAGCACGGAATTCCTAACTTTAATTTTCTTTTTAGAGATTATTTTTAGAGCGCACAACAAGCCAATTACTAGTTTAGGTGTATGTCCATAGTGGCATGGGATGTATTAATATCTGCACACTCTTTTCAACCTAACCTAACCTAACTCTCACTCTACTTGCCCCTCTTATACGATTAATATAAACTATCGTTTTCTTAACATACCTTCATATTTGAATCAACATTTTGATTGTGTTTTTCTTCGGCCACTTTTAAATCCTTTTCTAGTTTTTGTACTTGCCATTCCTTGCGATTCAAACGATTCTTTGTTGTTTCCAATTCCGCTCTCAACTGACGATTTTTCTTACTCAATTCCAACAGCCTGTTACTGGCAATAGATGAATTGCAACGTAACTCATCTATGGGCACTGAATTGAGAACATCATTTAAAGAATTTACCGATTTTCGCAGTTCCTCTATTTCCGAATTCTTTTCACTTATCATTTTGGACAACGATTCATTCTGTTCTTCGATTTGTATCAATTTCTTTTTTAACTTTTTGCCTTCCGACTTCTTTTTTTCTCCACGCGTTGTCGATGTTGATCTCTCTAAATGCTCTATATTCTTTTCATCCTTGGGTTTATGTTTTGCCGGTAAATCTGTGGAAACCGCTTGATCTTGGGTGGAAATTATATCCATGTTATTTTCCGTTTTTAAAAGAAACCCTTTGTAAATTGAGTAGAAAATATGATGTGTATGTGTAACGTATTAGTAAGAATTCAAATATATTATCGAGCTGCTTTCAGTAAGCATATGATTAAGCTATGTTGAGTAGTACTTTAAAACCACCATTCACCAAAGGGGACGTTTACACGTGGGAACGGGAAAATACTTGTTTTGTTGATATGTTTCATAAATGTCATTAGGCAAAATTCAAGAATTTATTGAAACCTCAGAAGATATCCCCGGCACGGGATAAATAGATATGAGTACCACACAGCTTGCAACTTTGAGCTCTAATTTGTGTGGTGTTCATCGTTGTCATGAAATCTTCAGCTTAGAGCGGCGATGTCCAGCCCCTTACGGTAGCGTTGATGGCAAATCACACGTATTCTTATTCTCTTTGTTTTAGTCTTTGTTGACACAGCAACAAATGAACATGCGCAGGGGTGTACGCATGACATAATTACCAGGTAGTATACCGTAAACAGCTGAGTACAATTTTTTTCTGGTGAAGTGCACTATCTGTCAACGAGTTTGTGTTGTGTGTGTGTATTATAGTTAAGAAACACACCACTCACAACCAACGAAATCAGAGTTGCACTTATCACTGATTTTGACAGATAGTGCACTCCATATTTTGTTGTTGGGCAACTGCATCTACCTGTAAATGAATATATCTTGGGTGCACGCATCGTTTTTCTGTTTTTATTTTAAGAACATAGACAGACAGAGAAGAGAGTCCGACTCTTTGCAAAGCTGTCAATTGCAACGAATAGAAATAAACGAGACAATTTGAGCAACAGTATAAATGTGAAAAAACTGTCGTGAATGAATAAAAAGAAACGATTTTGCCACAATTAAACCAATTTTGTAAATTTTCTTGCTTTTGAAGTATAAATTATATTAACAAAACATGTTTGCGGTTTGCCGTTAACTTTTATTTCCCATCACCATAGGATGGGGGTATACTGATCTAGTCATTTCGTTTGTAACACCTCGAAATATTGATCTAGGACCCCATAAAGTATATATATTCTTGGTCGTCTCGACATTCTGATTCGAAAATGTCCGTCCGTCCGTCTATCGAAATCACGATAGCGGTCGACGCGTAAAGCTAGCCGCTTGCAATTTTGCCAGATACTTAAAATTGATGGAGATGGTGGGGGATTGCAAATGGGCCATATCCGTTCAGATTTGGATATAGTTCCTATATAAACCCCTGGAGCCCCTGGAAACCACAATTTTTATCCGATTTGGCTGAAATTTTGAACATAGTGTTCTGTTATAACTTCGAACAGCTGTGGTAAGTATGGTCCTAATAGGCCAAGAACCTGATATAGCTCCCATATAAACCAATCTCCCTTTCTTAAGCCCCTAGGAGCCTCAATTTTCATCCAATTTGGTTGAAGTTTTGCACATAGTGTTCTGTTGTGACTTCCAACAACTGTGCCATGTACGGTTCGAATCGGTCTATAACCTGATATAGAAACCGATTTCCCGATTTCACTTCTTGAGCCCCTGGAAGCCTCAATTTTCAGCCGATTTGGCTGCATGCAGTATTCTGTTATGATTCTTAACAACTGAGCAAAGTACAGTCCAAATCGGTCTATAATCTCATATAGCTCCCATATTAACCGATCTCCCGATTTGACTTTTTGAGTCCATGGAAGCCTCCATTTTTGTCCGATTTGGCTGAAATTTTGCACATAGTGTTGTGCTATGACTTTCAACAACTGAGCCAAGTACAGTTCAAATCGGTCTATAATCTGATATAGCTCCCATATAAACCGATCTCTCTATTTGAGTTCTAAGGCCCCTGGGAACCTCAATTTTAATCCGATTTGGTTGAAGTTTTACACATAGTGTTGTGCTATGACTTCCAACAACTGGCCAAGTACAGTCCAAATCGATCTATAATCTGATATAGCTCCCATATAAACCGATCTCCCGATTTTACTTCTTGAGCCCCTGGAAGCCTCAGTTTTCATCCGATTTGTCTGAAATTTTGCACATAGTGTTCTGTTATGGCTTCCCATATGGACCGATCCGCCGATTTAGGGCCTTAGGCCCATCAAAGCAACATTTATTATCCGATGTCGCCGAAATTTGGGACAGTGATTTAAGTTAAGCTTCTCGACATCTGCAATATGGCACAGATCGGTCCAGATTTGGATATAACTTTCATATAGAGTGATCTCTCGATTGAAGGTTTTGAGCCCATAAAAGGCGCATTTATTGTCTGATGGCGCCGAAATTTGGGCCTGTGAATTGTCTTAGGACCTTCAACATCCTTCTTCAATTTGGCCCAGATCGGTTTAGATTTGGATATGGCTGCCATATAGAGCGATCTCTCGATTGAAGGTTTTGAGCCCATAAAAGGCGCATTTATTGTCCGATGTCGCCGAAATTTGGGACGGACAGTTAAGTTAAGCTTTTCGCCATATATCTGCAATTTAGTCCAGATCGGTCCAGATTTGGATATGGCTGCCATATAGACCGATCTCTCGATTTAAGGCTTTGGGCCCATAAAAGGCGCATTTATTGTCCGATGTCGCCGAAATTTAGGACAGTGAGTTTTATTGAGCCCTTCGACATTCTTCTTCAATTTTGCTCACATCGGTCCAGATTTGGATATAGCTACCATATTGACCGATCTCTCGATTCAAGGTTTTGGGGCCATAAAAGGCGCATTTATTGTCCGATTTCGACGAAATTTGTGACAGTGAGTTGTGTTAGGCATTTTAGAACGGTGTTAAAACCAATAACACATCGGTATTAAAACCAATACTAGTTCGGTAACAATGGTAGCACCAAACGGTACTAGTCATTTTATGGTTCGTCCATGCCATCTGGTATTGTTTTTGTATCATACGGTGTTGCTTTACTATCAATACCGTATGGTACTGAAATTAGTACGTTTGGTATCAACTATTCTCTGGGTGTAGGGAGTAAATTACGAATACGATCTGAAGGGAGCAATAGGCTATACAATTTGTTGATATTGGAAGGGGGAAGTCATGACAATATGGGACTCCAAATTTCCTCCCCAAATGGGAAGATTTGCCAATCATGACTATATGAGGTACAAATAAAGGGCATAGTGTTTGTGAATAGATCAACAAATTGTTCTGGGCAGATATATATGACATTAATATATTTTTCGAGTGGTGTTATTGAAGACGTAGCGGCGCGGATTCAGCTATTCAGCTATATTCTATAAAAATTACATACATACTAGCACAGTGCATGTGCTGATTAATTTAATCGATAAATATATTTATTCAAGGGCTCACTGGAGCAAAATTACACTTTAAATATTCAATTTGGGGAAAATCGCAACGACACCTGTTAACCACTACTTGTAACTAAAGAATAATTGAAAGATGGTGCCTTTTTTACTAACGACATCTGGCATCCAAAAGACGTAATTAAAATACATTATCTTTACATATTTATGTCTTTGACTTCATTTTAGGACATTGCGGACAAAGTTAATTATCAAATTAAGTCACTGAACAACAAAAATCTGTATACACCACATATATCTGATAACAATATCGATATCAATTTTGGCAAAACAATACGAAATTATTTTCAATTTTTGAATTGCTCTTTCATACTCTTTTCGAGCTGATGCATGAAAGTAACCAAGGCGGGTTTAAAAAGGTGGTCTCACGCGAACGGCCGCTAACAGCTGGCCAGCTTTGATGGTATTAAGATGACAGATTTTTGTTTGCATTCTCTTTGTTGTTATCTTCTTTCTCGCGTATTCTCTTTCAATGTACGCACACGTATACACACACGCATACAAATTTCTCTGCGTGTGCTGGCAAAACTACGATCAGCTTGATGACAAGATGGCAGATTGCTTCATATGATTTGCGGTTGTTGTACAAATGAGACCACCTTTAATTGTTTCGCCATGGGAAGTAACATGAAAATCCATTTAAGAAGGATCATATCAAAAGAAGAAATATTCTGCATCAAATTTCACTAGAAGTCTCAAAAAAGTTTACATATGTAGACACAAAAAATGTTAAGAAAGTTAAAATATAAAACTGTGCATTTCATGAATATGGAGGTCGGTATAAATATGGCAAAAAATGGTAAAATACAAGTATTCATACTCACTTACCTAAGACAACTTTTAATATGTCATTTATTTAATTCGAATTCCATTAAATGATTTGCTATATTCCGCCAGATTTGCAACAGTTACAGATGCAAGCCATTGTAAACACCTTCACTTTGCATTCATGCACTTGCATACTTTTTGAGGGAATCTAACTTAAGCGACATCATTTCTATAGTATGCACCACTTTTTATTTTGCAATACTAATCAACACACACTAATACTAATAAAAGATTTTTATATTATTGAGATTTTGATTTTCCATTTGCTATTTTAACGTTTTTTTGTTTTTATTTTTACCGATATATTGCAACTTTTATTTTCCCTCCTTTAACTTTAAGATTTTTTTGCTATTTTTAACACTGAACAAAACTACACACCACTACAAACGCGAAACAGTGTACAACACACTGCTACCGAATTAATTTTGTTGTACATCTTCACTATTTGAACCATTAACACGAACGACACCGCCGACAAACAGAAAAAAATGCATAATATGTTAGCAATACTTATTGCCAACTCCATCCACAGCCATTCCCTTATTCTACTCTTGGTGTTTTTTTTTCTTGCTCATGCAGTGAGATCTAACGGTGGAACGAGAGCTAAAGCAAACACCGACGTTTAGTTTCATGAATCTACAGGTGCTGGCAGCATGCCAAAGTGGTAGTAAGAACACCGAACAAAGCTTTTCTGTTTCCCTTTTGGTTGGTGTTTTCGATCCACACATACTAAGCCAAAATACTGCACACTACACAATCATCTGAATATTATAACGGCACCTGATGAAATTTTGAAGATTTTCTATTAGTTACTATTGGTATTTTTTTTATACGAATTCAACGTTTACTTGCACCGTCGCGTAAGTGTATAATAATTTTTTCCACTTATAAGCACAACATATATATTGACCATGCATTACATTATTAACTGCAGCAATGGAATAAGTTTTCTGGATTAAAATTTAATATTATATGAGGATTTTCATTTCCAAAATATTCACTTCACTTTTTTTTAGTATTAGCCGTAATGTAAAAAAATATTGCCACTGTAACTTGTTCACGCACCGCACGCTCCGTTAAAACTAAACCATATATTCAAAAGCAAACTTCTTGTCTCCTTTAAATATGCATCTAGCAAAAAGTTTTGGGGATCAAGTAATTTTTGAGCTTAGAGCATAAGTTCTCCTATCTTTAATTCTCTCTCTCTCTCTCTTTCTCTCTCTTTCTGATTCTCTTCCAAAGTACTAGTAAATATCTGTTATTTCTTCATTTCCAAATTAGTGTGGAAAAGTAGAGTATTTTTTCCTTTGTAAATAAGTCATGGAAAGAGAAAGAAAGAAAAACAAACAAAACAAAACGCAAGGATCGAAAAGAGGAAGGGGAAATATTTAGAAAAATAAAATAATGATGAAGCTTGCAAAACAAATTTATCAGACTTTTCTTTAAAATCAAAATTGAACATACAAACAAAAATTTTTGTGAAAATCTGAATTTCGACAATAGCCGTCCAGCATATAGATACTGGTTAAACAACATATAAATAATTGTATATGGAATGGAATTTTGTCTCCTGATGCGAGAATTCCACATGAGAACTAAGTAGACAAACTGCTGCAGTTCATAGAGTGACATTTCGGCACTTTTAACCCATTAACGTTGAATCGGTAAAAAAAATACCCAAAAATAGAGCTGCTTTAGAAAAATTATATCTTGAGTTCCGAGTCCCCTGAAATTAAGTTTTCCAATATATTTTATTCACCAATAAGTTTTTTGGTCGCACAAGTGTTTTTATGAATAAAAAGCGCCATCTATTGCTCATACCTGCAATGGCTCATGGTCAGTGAAATGCTAACTGTAGTTGTTCTTTATCGTTCAACAAATCTTTAACAGCCATGCAAAGTCTCGGATGTTTCATTAAATTCTAAGTTATGGAATAAAATAGACTAGTAATGGTACATTACAATTCATTGACCACATCGATTTAATGTGTTAAGCCACATTTATTATGTCATTCTTCCAATTATTAGTGCAAATGGCATTGTTGAACAACCACAATAAGACAATTTTTGTTTAGGTTGCTCTTGCTGCTGCTTTACGTTACGGCATGTACTAATTTAATTTTTACTGTTCGCCTCTGTAATCAGTTGACGTGTTAACAACATGGACGGTTTCATGATGGTAAATATATTTGTTTTTTTTTGCTGAAATAATACTTGAATTTAATGAAAATCTATTCAAATATGTTATTTTATAGGATATTATTAAGGGCATGTGCATTATGGATAACGATGGCAATCGTATATTGGCCAAATACTATGACAAAAATATCTTGGCCACCGTAAAGGAGCAGAAGGCCTTTGAGAAGAATCTCTTTAGCAAAACACATCGTTCCAACACAGAAATCATTATGCTGGATGGTCTGACGTGTGTCTACAAGAGTAATGTGGATTTATTCTTCTACGTCATGGGCAATGCCTATGAGAATGAGCTGATATTGTTGTCGGTGTTGAATTGCCTATATGACTCCATCAGTTTGATATTGAAGAAGAATGTGGAGAAACGTTTGGTATTGGATAACTTGGAAATAATCATGCTGGCATTTGATGAAATATGTGATGGAGGGTAAGTTTTGCCAAACAACAAAAGAAATGAAGCAAACAAAAGAATATTGTATGATTCAGTGCTATGGCCAGAACAGCTGTTTTACCTAAGTGAAGAATTAGCCGGTGAGACATATAAGACTACAAACTTCACGGCTGCCTTATACATTGCTTATGTTACAGGGGTGATAGGTTTCCGCAACGGTGTACAAGAAAGCCAAACTCCACTTTGAGTTCTATCCATACGTATTACATTGTTACTGATCGATCGGGTTGCAGGTGTCACTTTGCCTAGTTTGATGAAAAGCAGCGACCACGATGTTCTTTCGGTGTAAACCAGGGGCCGAATTACCGCGTACGAGATTCAGATCCAGATCTGGGTCTGGCTAAGCAGTTAAAGAGGTGTCTTGTGGTCCGATTACAACCGGGAGACAAGTCCTCTATATTAGTCGAGGCGGCTGCATCTGCCGGATCATTATTGAGGCAGAACTACTCTGGTTTACAGGGGGTGGTCGACTTTTATACCCACCACGTTAGGATCTCGAAATATTGATCTGCGACCCCGTAAAGTATATATATTCCGATTCGTCCCGACATTCTGAATCGAACTAGCCCTTTCCGTCCGTCCGTTCGTCTGTCGAATGCACGCTAAAATTTGAAGGAGTAAAGCTAGCCGCTTGAAATTTTGCACGAATACCTCTTATTAGCGTAGGTCGGTTGGGATTGTAAATAGGCCATATCGGTTCATATTTTGATATAGCTGTCATATAAACCGTTCTTTGATCTTGACTTCTTGAGCCACTAAAAGGCGAAATTTGTATCTGATTTGGCTGAAATTTGGCAACTGTGCTAAATATGGTTTACAATAAATAAGTCCATAACCTGATATAGCTGCCTATTCACCACATCTGTTACCGAGTCTGCATGAATGTTGTCCAGACTCTCTCTTGTAGCGCTGAACCTCTCGTTCTAGATGACGAAGATCCATCTTGAGGCTTCTGGGCGGTGGATCCACAAGATGATGATTTGGATGCTTGCAGACAAAAAATACCAAGATCAAGGCCAGCCAGGTACAGTATGTAACTGAAATGAAAGATATTTTGGTGTAGAATACGGAACTGATATCGAAAGTTCAGGACAAGCGTTAGCAGACAGTCCCACCACCAAAAGAACTCTAGCATACAGCTTTTTGGGGTCAAATGAGCAATATCAATCGACAAGGATCCATAGGTCTCTGAAAATTTCCGCCTGAATGTATTTTAATGAAAGCTTTTAAAGAGTAGAATAAAAATATCCCGGCAGGGGATAGCTGTGAGCACCACACAGGCTGGAGCATTGAGGTCCAATCTGTGTGGTGTTCATTGCTCTCACGATAAGCTTAGCTGCGAGCTAACGGGCGCGTCTACAGATTGCGGATAGTGGAATGCTCCATACGTAGAGATGGGCGATGGGTAAATACAAAAATTGGGTAAATACTCATTTATACCCAAAAGCTGGGTATTTAGAATTTTGCAGATATCTTGGGTTTAAAACAAATTTTGATGATTTCGTATTCTGTGTATATACCTGATCCTCTGATCTCATAAAGTCGGATTTTTTAGTTTTATGTAGCCGCTATATATCCAGACTTAAAGTTTTGAGGCAATAAATTTGTCATTTTTCATCCAATTTCGATGAAATTTGGCATAGTGAGTTCTGGTAGACCCCTATTCATTTCTGGCAAATAACCAACGCTTGGGTATTTATTGTGAAAATACCTTTTTTGGGTATTTCTAAATTTGCAGATATCTTGGGTTTAAAAAAATTTTCCAAACAATTTTTGATGATTTCGTATTCTTTGTATATAAACCTAATCTCCTAATCTCACAAAGTCTTTATATAGCAGCTATATAGACCGATCTCCAGACTTAAAGTCTTGAGGCAATAAATTGGTAATTTTCCATCCAATTTCGATGAAATTTGGCACAGTGAGTTCTGGTAGACCCCTATTCATTTCTGTGAAGTGCGGTTCTGATCGGACTATATTTGGATATAACTGCCCTTAGACCGACCACTTGATCTCCCGATATAAGGTATTGAGTCCATTAAAGATCCATTTATTTTCCCCAATTCGATGAAACTTGGTACAGTGTGTTCTACCCATTTCTGTCAAATATGATACAGATCAGACCATATTTGGATATAGCTGCCATATATACCGATGTCCCGATATTGTTTAATAAGCCTATAAAAGGTACATTTTTCATCCTATTTCGATTAAATTTGGCACAGCGAGTTCCGGAACCCCTCTAAACCTTTTTTTTGAATATCGTCATATAGACCGATTTCCCGAAATAGAGTATTGAGCCCATAAAAGGAGCATTTTTCATCCGATTTTGATGAAATTTGAAACAATGCGTTTTGGCACCCCTCTTTGTTGAATATCGTCATGATTGGGCCATATAGGGAATGTAGACCAGATACTCTATACAATACTCCATATTGGAAGATCGGTCTATATGGCAGCTATATCCCAGCGTTGGGTATTTACCCGGTAAAAACCCATTTCTATCCATACGGAGTAGTTGCAACAGCAGTCGCGGACAATCAGCGGTATCAAGTGAAGAGTCTCAGAGGACGGGCGGCACCGGCTCTGCAGAAATTCTGAGTGCCTATGATGCTCGTTATGACAAGGGGAGTTATTGGCGACTTTAAATAACCAATGACCATCATGTTCCCGCGGCGAGCTTGCTCAACTACAGGACCTTAAACAACAACAGATTAAGAATATGTAAATGAAAATTTTGTTCTCCATATTGTATTGGGTTGCCCAAAAAGTAATTGCGGATTTTTCAGGTCGGCCAAAAGAAGTTGATGATGACCAAATCAAAGCATTAATCGAATTGGATCGTCATGTAACTGAGCGTGAGATAGGAGAGAAGTTAAATATACCAAAATCAACCGTTCATTATCACATAAAAAGTCTTGGACTGGTGAAAAAGCTTGATATTTGGCTACCACATGTATTGAAAGAAATGCATTTAACTAACCGAATCAACGCTTGTGATATGCACCTATCACCATAACTGGAGATGAAAAATGGATTGTTTACAACAACGTTAGTCGAAAACGATCATGGCCCAAGCATGGTGAACCAGCTCAAACCACTTCAAAGGCTGATATCCACCAAAAGAAGGTTATGCTGCCTGTTTGGTGGGATTGGAAGGGTGTGGTATATTTTGAGCTGCTTCCAAGGAACCAAACGATTAATTCGAATGTTTACTGTCAACAATTGGACAAATTGAATACAGCCATCAAGGAGAAGCGACCAGAATTGGTCAATCGTAAAGGTGTCATATTCCACCAGGATAACGCTAGACCGCACACATCTTTGGTCACTCGCCAAAAACTGAGTGAGCTTGGCTGGGAACTTTTGATGCATCCACCATATAGCCCTGACCTTGCACCATCAGATTACCATTTATTTCGATCTTTGCAGAACTCCTTAGGCTATAAAATCGCACTTGGTTCAGTTTTTTGCAGATAAAGGCCAGAAGATGGCAAAAGGTTATCGAACAAAATGACAATTATATATTTGATTAAAGTTCATTCTAAGTTTTATTAACAATGCATTTACTTTCTTTTAAAAAATCCGCAATTACTTTTTGGGCAAACCAATAGTTTCGGACAGAGAAGCGGAGAAAGATACGTTTCTATTTATTTAGGCCACAGAAGGTTCCTCTTACCTCTGCATGTTATTGTTTTTGTTCTCCACCTCTAAGTTGGAGTTTTGTGCGTCATAAAGTTTATATCCTTACTTGATTTGAGCCATACTTTTCATATCTTTTCATATGCATGTATTGATTGTTTCCAACACATATTTTTTACAGAATTATATTGGATGCCGATCCATCGTCTGTGGTGAAACGAGTTGATTTGCGTAATGAAGACATTCCCATTGCTGAACAGACTGTGGCACAGGTAACTAACACTTTAACTGGGCTCTTTTGGTAGTTAAATAGAAAATTTAAAATTTTGTATGAACAATTTTATAATTTATTTCGTAGCCTTGATCAACGTATATGTATGTATGTAAATGTGTTAATATACAACAATTTAATTTTATAAAAAAAAAAAAAACAAATTATAAAGAATGTTTTTATGATTTTGGTTCGTAATATCTTTAGTTAAAATATTATTATTTAGAACAAATTTGATATGTTTTCATTTAGTTTTCAACATTTGCGGTTTTCCAATATATTTTTTAGGTTCCTGCTTAGTGACATTGTAATTTTTGTTTGATAATTTTATTTTTCAATAAACATCTGAATGTACTTATCTATAAAAACCACACCTATATAACAGTTTTATTTCATATACTCATTTTTAATTAACCTCCCCCCTTTACCTTGTGTACCTTGGCCATTGTTACATCTAATCGTTACATTTAAATATTTACAGGTTTTCCAATCAGCTCGTGAACAGTTAAAGTGGTCCATACTCAAATAGAACACATTGAGAGAACCCTGTAACAACCCTACTACACACTTCTCCTACATTTCTGCATTCTTTTGATTAAGTTTGAAAAAATCCATTTTAAATGTTAATTTTTATAGCCCTACATTTTTGTTGTGAGTTATATATAAAATGACATCGATACATTCGAGTTTCTTTTTTACAATGCAAAAGGAAATATATATAGAAACTAAACACAATAAAAAGAATATTCATTTATTGTAATATTAAAATAAATATTTATGTATAAATAATAGCTATAAATTGTAATAAATCTAAAAGAAATTATTGCCAAAAATACCTAAAAAATTTGAAATGGGAAACCAGCAAAAGGCTGCATTAAGAGTGGCCCATACCAATTTTTTTTCTAAGCTTGCAAAGTTTCAGCTACCTAGGAATTTGTTTTTTGGGGCAAATCAATAGTTGCTTTATGTTGAAAGCCGAAATTTCATGGAAATTTTTTCTCTTTACATAACTAGGTGGCCTGGCTAAGCACTTAGCTACACCCATAGGTGTATGCGATCCCCTTTTGACATGGTCTAAATTTGAAAATTACTAATATTTGTACTAGCTGACCCGGGCCGGCTCCGCTGCGCCTTCTTTTACTTTATATGGAACAAAAGTTTCCTTGGAATATTTGTTTTCGACAATTAAAGATCTTTTAGTGGAATACCATGCAAACTGGACTAACAGTTTAACAATATAAGTGCCTTTATCTAAATCCCACATGATCTTTATTGGTCTACGAATTTAAGTTTGGATGTAAGGTGTACTCCATTCTTAAAATATTTGGTTGCCCAAAAAGTAATTGCGGATTTTTTAAAAGAAAGTAAATGCATTTTTAATAAAACTTAGAATGAACTTTAATCAAATATACTTTTTTTCTAAAGCAAGCTAAAAGTAACAGCTGATAACTGGCAGAAGAAAGAATGCAATTACAGAGTCACAAGCTGTGAAAAAATTTTGTCAACGCCGACTATATGAAAAATCCGCAATTACTTTTTGGGCAACCAATACTTCATTTCAGCCCAATATTCTCATGATGTCTGATTTAGCGGTGTTTTCGGGGGAGAGGTGGTCCCCCAGACACTTGGCCCTAAAAAAATATCAACATCGTGCTCTTCTCTCCAATACCATTTATTTAAACCCCATATTGCCATTGGCTTAAGAGGAGTTTACAGGATGAGGCGTCCCCCAAACACATGGTCTCAAAATAGGTTATCAAATTCGTTTTCTAATCTCAAATACCTTTCATTTGAGCCACATATTGGCATGGTCGAAAAATTTTTTTTCTTTGGGGGTGTTTTGGGAAAGGGATGATGCCCTAAATACATGGCCCTACTTTTGGATATCAAATTCGTATTCTACTCCCAAATACCTTTATTTGAGTCCCATATTGCGATGGTCACTAAAAAATTGCTGTTTGTGGGATATTTTGACCCCCAGAAAATTGGTCCCGAAAATGGGTATTTATTCTTGCTCTACCCCTCAATTCCTTTCATTTAAGCTCCACATTGACATGGTCGGTAAATATGCCCTATTTAGGGGTGTTTTGGGGACTGGTGTGGTCCCCCAAACACTAAGCCCGGAAAATATATCAGCAACGTGCTCTATTCTCATATATCTCATATATCATTTATTTGAACCGTTTTCTAATCACATTTTAACTCCTTATTGCAAAAGTCAGCAAATATGTCCGGTTTGGGGTATTGGCCCTAAAAACTATGAATATATAGTTCCACTCTCTTTAAGACCCAAATTGTCTTGGTGAGCTAATATGTCCTATTTGGGGGTTGTTATGGTGGTGGGACGTCCGCTAGACAGTTGGCCCCTAATGTTGATATCAGATACGTGGTCTACTCCCACATACCTTTAATTTGAGTCCCATAGTAGGCAAACATGACCGGATTGGGGTTTTGTGGGATGGGCGGCCACTCAGTGAGTTGGCCTTGAAAATATATATCGGATTGGTGTTCCACTTTAAAATCCCTCTTATTTGAGCCTCATATTGCAATAGTCAGAAATTACTTACTATTTGGGTGGCCCCACATAAACTTTTTCCAGAATATTGCTATCAGATTAGTGCTTAACTCCCAAATACCTTTCATTTGAGCCCCATATTGCTATGGTCGTAAAATTGTCCACTTTGGGGGAAGTTTTTGGTGAGATACGGCCCCCCAAACACTTGGTCCCATATTTGGATATCAGATTCGTATTCTACATTTAAATACCTTTTATTTAAGCCCCATATTGCCATGGACAGTAAATAAGTCCTATTTGTGGGGTGTTTTGGGGAAGGGGTGGACCCCCAGAAACGTGGTCCCACATTTGGATATCAGATACGTATTATACTCGCAAATACCTTTTATTTGATTCCCATATTGCCATCGTCGGTTAATATGTCCGATTTAGGGGTGTTTTGGAGCTTGGGATGGTCCGCCTAGCACTTGGTTCGACAATTGGATATCCGATACGTTTTCTTATCGTAAATACCTTTCATTTGAGTCCCATATTGTCGTGATTGGTCTAAATATATGTTTGGTAGTTTTTAGGGTGGGGCAGCCCCCCTAGGTACCCCATCCGAAATTTGGATACCAAATTTTTATTTTTAGGGTACTATATGAGAGCACACAAAATTTCGCTTAAATCGCACCACCCATCTCCGAGATCTGGTGTTTCTGAAAATTAGGGTAAAGGGGAGGGTCCGCCCCCCCTTCAGATATCAAAAAATGTAGTACCCTATTTTCACCACGGGGTCATTATGCACCATCTGTGAAAATTTCAAGAAAATCGGTTCAGCCGTTTCTGAATCTATAAGCAACACACAAACATACAAACAAACAAACAAACACAAATTGATTTTTATATATAAGATTTAAATCTCAAAAAACTTTCATTAGAATCCCATAGTATTCCGTTTGGTATGCATGTCCTTTTGGGTTTGGACGACTCCAAGGGAATAGACCGAAATTTTTATATAATTTTCATTTTATACTCTCAAATCCCTTTCGTTTGGGCCCCATCTTGTCCAGTTAATAATTTTGGGGTGTGGCTACCCGCCTGGGAATAGATTCCAAACTTTTCGTATTCTACTTTAAGCAAAGGGTGATTTTTAAGCTATTATCTTTTTGGCAACACTGGTTAAAACAGTTCACGCACGTTTCATGTTTCTATCAAAACTCACTGTTTCAAATTTCATCAAAATCGTATGAAAAATGGTCATTTTATGGGCTCAATAATCTATTTCGGGAGATCTATCTATATGGCAGCTATATCCAAATATGGTCCGATCTGGACGATATTCAACAAAAAGGTTTAGAGGGGTACCGGAACTCATTGAAAAAGGATTACACTATATTTATTACACTATATCGGGAGATCGGTCTATATGACAGCTATATCCAAATAGGGTTCGATCTGGACCACATTTCACAGGAATGGGTAGGGGTCTACCAGAACATACTGTGCCAAATTTCATCGAATTCGGGTAATAAGCGGATATTTTATGGGCTCAATTCCCTATATCGGGCGGTAGCTCTATAGGGCAGTTATATCCAAATATAGTTCGATCTGAACAGCACTTCACAGAAATGGGAAGGGGTCTGCCAGAACTCACTGTGCCAAATTTCATCGAATTCGGGTAACAAATGGATCTTGTATGTCCTCAATACCCTTTATCTGGAGATCGGGTGGTCGGTCTAAGGGCAGCTATTATCCAAATATAGTTCGATGTGATCCGCACTTCATAGAAATGAATAGGGGTGTACCAGAACTCACTGTGCCAAATTTCACCGAAATCGGATGGAAAATGACCAATATATTGCCTCAAGATTTTAAGTCTGGATATCGGTCTATATATAACTAAAATACAATTTTATGAGATCAGAATATCAGGTTCATATACAAAGAATACGAAATCATCAAAACTTGTTTGGGAAATGTTTTTGTACCCAGATATCTGCAAAATTATAAATTCCCAGCTTTTGGGTATAAATGGGTAAATACCCAGGTATTTACCGAATTTACCAGGTAAAAACCTTTTGGGTATTTACCCATTGCCCATTTCTACCCATAAAGTATACAAATTCTTGATCGTCTCGACGTTCTGAGTCGATATAGCCATGTCCGACCGTCCGTCTGTCGAAATCACGACAGACGTCATTTCGACTTACTACTGATGTAGGTCTCTAGGGATTGCAAATGGGCCATATCGGTTCAGATTTGGATATAGCTCCCATATAAACCTATGTCCCGATTTGACTTCTTAAGCCCCTGGGAGCTGTAATTTTTGTCCTATTTGGCTGGAATTTTGCACATAGCATTCTGTTTTGAATTCCAATAACTGTGTTAATTATGGTCCAAATTGGTTTATAAGCTGATATAGCTCCCATATAAACCGATCTCCCGATTTGACTTCTTGAGCCCCTTAAAGTTGCAATTTTTATCCGATTTGGCTGGAATTTTGCACATAGGGTTCCGTTATGTCTTCCAACAACTGTGCTAAGTACGGTCCAAATCGGTTTATAACCTGATATAGCTTCCATATAAACCGATATCCCGATTTGATATCTTTAGCCCCTGGAAGCTGCAATTTTTGTCCGATTTAAGTAAAATTTTGCACATAGGGTTATGTTATGACTTTCAACAAGTGCCATGTACGGTCCAAATCGGTTTATAACCTGATATAGCTCCTATATAAACTGATATCCCGATTTGACTTCTTGAGCCACTGAAAGCTGGAATATTTATCCGATTTGGCTGAAATTTTGCACATAAAGTTGTGTTATGACTTCCAACAACTGTGCTAAGTACGGTCCAAATCGGTTTATAAACTGATATAGCTCCCATATAAACCGATATCCCGATTTGACTTCTTGAGCCCCTGGAAGCTGCAGTTTTTGTCCGATTTGGCTGAAATTTTGCAAATAGGGTTCTGTTATGACTTCCGACAACTGTGTTAAGTACGGGCCGAATTGGTCTAGATATCCCGATTTGACTTCTTGAGCCCCTGGAAGCTTCAATTTTTGACCGATTTTGCTGAAATTTTGCACATGGGGCTATATTATGACTACCAACAATTGTGATAAGTACGATGCAAATTGGTCAAGAATTGATTAAGAATCTGATATAGCTCCCATATAAACCGATATCCCGATTTCACTTCTTGAGCACCTGGAAGTCGCAATTTTTATCGGAGTTGGTTGAAATTTTGCATTTGGTGTTCTTTGAGGACTTTTTATAACTGTGCCAAGTACGGTTCGTATAGCCTGATGTAGCTCCCATATAAACCGATCTCCCGATTTGACTTCTTGAGCTCCTGGAAGCTGCAATTTTTGTCCGATCCGGGCAAAAACTTGATATAGCTCCAACAATTGTGCCAAGTGCGGTCCAATCCTGTAAGAACTTGATGTAGCTCCCATGTAAACCGGTCTCTTGATCATCCTTGTTCTGTTCCTAGATCTTTTTTGGTGGTTGGGTTCCTTTTTTTTACTGAGGAACGCATTTCAGCAAGTGTCATACTGCAGAGCCTTATTAATTTTGCGGGGATACCAAACTCAGACTTGGCTTGATATACTTTTAAACGTAAAGGGGTATCGAAAGCGGTTTTGTAGTCACCAAAGAGATGGTGGGTGGTGATTTGTTTGCATCTGGGTATGCGTTCTTCTTGCCAATGGCCATTATGTTCCCACGGCGACCGGTCCTATGGGCCGGAACAAGCTTGTTTACCTATGGAGCTGGACAAGGATCGATATCTCCACATGCAAATGTGACTTCAACAACAACAACTGCGAGATTATGGACCGTACTATCGATTCAAATAAAGATTTCATGTATTTTTCTGAATTTTAAGAGTTTTTTTTAAACTTTCCTATAGCTCTTAAAAAATCACCCTTTATTTTCGTTTAAATCACATATTATTTCGATCGGTTCAAATGCCCGTTTGGGAGTGTTTTTTGGGTGAAGTGGCGTGGGACGCGTCCCCCGACACGTGAGGTCGAATTGATTGTTATATGAAGCTCGTATTCTACTCTTAAATACCTTTTATTGGGTATCAAATGAAAGGTATTTAAGAGTACTGCCCCAATCGGTAACCATGTCCGTTTGAGTGGGTTTTGGGGTAACCATGTCCGTTTGAGTGGGTTTCAGCGTCCCCAAAGTTGTATACCAATTTTGTATTTATGGGTTTACTATAAGTGTGGTTATGGTTACGGACAGGGTCCGCCCCCTGGAGGATATCACAAAATGAAGTACCCTATTTTTACCGGGGGCGGCTAAACTCTACCATCGGTGAAAATTAAATGAATATCGGTTCAGACTTTTTGAGTCTATTCGAAATTGATTTCTAGAAACTTCGATTTGCATCCGATTTGGCTGAAATTTGAAATAAAGACTTGTTTTGTGACTTCCAACATGCATGTCTAGTATGATCCGAATCGATCTATAAACTGATATAGCCAACCGCAAACCGATCTCCCGACTTTATTTCTTGAGCCTTCAGAGGGCGAAATTCTTATCCGATTTGGCTGAAGTTTTAAACTGTGACGTGTTTGTTCTATTATGATGTTGTTGTTGTCATCGTAGCCATATTTTCAGGTGGAGGTGGCGATCCTCGTTTCCGCGGCTTCCAATCGCCGCTGGAGTAGGGTGGCCATTGGTTATTTTAAGCCGCCAATAACCCACATTGTCATATTGAGCATCACAGGCACTTAGTATTTGTGCAAGAGCCGGTACCGCCCGGCCTCTCACTAAGACTCTCTGATTGTCCGCTTCTGCCGTTGCAGCTACTCCCTATGAAGCATTACACTATCCCCAACCTGTAGACGCACCCGGTAGCTTGCAGCTAAGCTTCTTGCGACAGCAATGAACATCACATCGATCGGACCTCAATGTTCCAGCCTGGGCGGTGCTCACAGCTATCCCCTGCCGGGGTCTGTTCTATGGTGAAATTTAGCTGGTCTTAAGCAGCATTGATTGGGGCCAATTATCTCATTGGACTTAAGTATTTCACACAATACGCTCGAGGGAATATAGGATACTTATTTCTCTATTGTTGACACATACTGTCCTGCCTCCTTTCTTGGGCACGGGCCGTAGTATGCTGAGGTTTCGATCATCGGGTATGCGTTTTTCTAGCCAGACGAGCTAATAATGCATGTGCCTTATACGGTCTTTGATAATTCAGCTGGTAACTTATTGGCTTCCGTCTTCTTGTACTTCAGACGGGTAGCTGCTTCCCTGAGCTCTTTCGGATTGGGCGATATACGTTCCATAACATCTTGATCGGTTCTGTGGTATATTCGCCGCCGCCACTATCGAGTACCAATAAGCACCACATGATTTTTATCTTTAACCAGATTTTCTTCTTTGCTTCTGCAAGAGCATGTGTCTTCACTAAAGCCATCGATTTGATGATACATTTTTCGATGATATTTCTTGGCTTCATTTTGGGGCCATCGCAGCTCAGAGGTTAGCATGTCTTGGGTTCGAATCTTGGCGAGAACATCATTCAGCAGTGGTTATCCCTTCCTAAACCTGGTGCAATGCCATGTAAAAACTTTTCCCCAAAGAGGTTTCGCACTGCTGCACGCCGTTCGGACTACTGTGCGGCAAAAAACCGTATCGCCATATCATAAACATTTAATTGACTAATAAAAAAGGAAAATCGAATCAACCAACCAACCAACAAAGTTAATGACACTCACCTATTAATTAAAGAAATACAATTGTGAAATGTTGTTCAATGTTATTCTTTTACAATTTGAAGACATTGTGTTTAAAATTTATTTTTGTAAGTGAAATGATGGTGGAGCATATACTCCTATTGCGTGCTCAAATAAACTTCAAAGGTTAGGTGCTTAAATAAACTTCAGGCTTAGTTGTTTAATGGCGCCAAGATCACCACATAAAGAATAAAAAAATAATGTGGTAAATAAATCAAATTATAGCAATAAAACCTTCAATACAATGAAAAGTTGGGACGAAGAAAGTGGTGATTAGGTTTTTTTTTGTTGTTTTCATTGTACCTTAATGTTTGGTGTGAACATTAGCCTGGTGCGTGGAAGTTATGGATTAATATTTCATCAACAATAGGTTTTTGAGGTAAAATTGCAAATTTTTCCATGCACATTTCACAAAGGAACAGGGGAAAACTTATCACATATCAATGAATGCAGTTCGATTCAAGTTTTAACTCAATGCTAAGGGGCTTCCTTTTTATAGCCGAGTCCGAACGGTGTGCTACACCTCTTTGGGGAGAAGTTTCAACATGGCGTAGTTCCTCACAAATGTCGCCAGCATTAGGTTCTCGCCAGGATTCGAACCCAGGCTTTTAACGTTATAGTATAATTTTCAATTACTTCTTCAAAAACGGTGATTGATATAATCATTTTCGTGATTAAAGCAGTATTAATTAAAAAATTTATTGGATCAATTAATTTCGTGATTGAAACGTATTTTAATTTTTTTCTGGGTAGGGCACTTGCGACAGTTCCAGATGTCCCACTCATACACATACAGATTAGGAATAGCAACTGCGGCTGTTCCATATTCCAGAAAAATCGGATAATAAATGTGGCTTTGATGGGCCTAAGACCTTAAATCGGCAGATCGATCTATATGGGGGCTATAACAAAATATAGTCCGATATAGCCCATCTTCGAACTTAACCTGCCTATAGATAAAACAAATCTGTGCAAAATTTTAGCTCAATATCTCTGTTTTTAAAGAGTGTAGCGTGATTTTAACAGGCATACAAACGGACGGACAGATTGACGGACAGGGCTAGATCGTCTTATATGTTTACGACCTCGAGCCTACGGTACTGGGTACAAAAATTATTGAAAATTTTTGAAATTTCCAATTAATTTTTTTTATTGATCCAATTAAGAAATGATTGAAATTTTCGAAATTTAAAATTGTTTCTTATTACCTACCTACTATAATTAGCTATGACAGAACATTTGTTCCACTAGCCGAACGTAGAATAGCGTTCCAAACGCCTCGACTTTCTGCGCCTCATTCTAAAATCTCTGACACCAAGTTTCGAGGTGTCTCTCATCACTTGATCTTTCCATCGGGCTTTTGGTCTTCCCGGTTTGCGTGTACCACCGTGTTTGTCTTCAAAAGACTTCGATGCTGAAACTTCTTCATCCATTCTGACAACATGACCTAGCCAACGCCGCCGTTGTATTTTGATGCGTGTAACTATGCTATCGTCGTCATACAGCTCGTGGTTCATACGTCGCCTATATTCTCCATTAACGCAAACTGGTCCATTTATATCTTACGAAAAATCTCTCTCAAATACTCCAAGCACTACCTCATCTGCTTTCACAAGTATCCATGCCTCAGAACCTTATAACAACACGGGTAGTACAGCAGTGTCTTGTATAGTGTAATCTTCGTCTGTCGAGAGGTGGCCTTGTTTCTAAACTGCTTACTTAGTCCAAAGCAGCATCTGTTTGCCAGTATTATTCTTCGCTTTATCCCAAAACTGATGTCATTCGTTTCGGTTACGGCGGTGCCAAGGTAGACAAAGTTACTGACTCATAGTTGTGGTTCCCAACTTTTTCCATTTTCTTTATCTGCTCGGTTGTATAAGGCGTTTTGGGAGTTGAAACCATTCATTTCCTCTTATCTCCAGACCCATTTTCACTGACTTTCTTTCGATTCTTTCAAAGGCTGCAGTTATTACTTCCGGTTACCGATCTATAATGTCGATGTTGTCGGCATAAGCGATAATCTTCTCATATAATATTCTTCAGCAGGATATTTAAGAGATCACATGATAGGCTGTCTCCTTGTCTGAAACCTCGTTTGGTATTGAATGATTCGGAGAGATTCTTTCCAATTCTTACTGAGGAACGCGTATCAGCAAGTGTCCTCCTGCAGAGTCTTATTAATTTTGCAGGGATACCAAACTCAGACTTGGCTTGAAATACCTTTGAACGTAAAGGGGTATCAAAAGCGACTTTGTAGTCAACAAAGACTTTTCCAGGATTTGGAGCAGTGTGAAAATCTGGTTCAGGGTGGATTTACCAGGTCTAAAGCCGCTTCATAGCGCCCAAATATCTCATTGACTTTTGGTATTAATCTTTGACACATTACGCTCGAGAGTATCTTGTATGCGATGGGGAGGAGATTTATTCCTCTGTAGTTGGCACATTTCGTCTTGTCTCCTTTCTTGCATACGCGACATAGTATGCTGAGGTTCCGATCATCGAGTATGCGTTTTTATAGCCAGATTGCGCAGATAAGCTGATGCATACGTCTTATCAGCCTGTTGCTTCCGGTCTTAAATACTTGAGCGGGTAAGCCGTCGGCTCCTGCTGCCTTGTTGTTCTTTAGTTGGGGCACTGCTACTTGGACCCCATTCTGACTAAGAGGTAAATATTCTATGCCATTATCATTGATTGGTTCTGCGGTATCCTCTTCGCCGCCAACGAAGAGGATACCGCAATCCAATCTAATTAAAAACAATGATTGAAATTTCCGAAATATTCGATTAAGTTTTTTTTTGAATCAATTAAAAATTTAATTGATGCAAATGTTTTATTAAAATTTTTGCGAAAAGCGCGCTGTATAGGATGCACCCTCAATTTCGATCCCCCATGGTTCTCATATCTAAAACTCCTGAAACACGAATTTGAGGTTAATGTTTGGGGCCATGATCACTTCTTAAAATGCAACGAATTATTACAGAAAGAGTAGCGAGGCGGATTTATGTCTTGCTACTGACAATAGACCAACACACTCATAGAAAAAAGTTCTGAATAGCAATAGCAAACACTGTTTGCTGAATTTTAGTAGTTAATTTTGCTGCTATTGTTGCAGTAGTTTTGCTATTACAGCAGTAGTACTGCAATTCCAGAGCAGCAGTTTTACTGCTGAAAGGTCTGTTGTTTGCTGAAAATGAAGCAAAATCGGGAGATTGAATTATATGGGAGCTGTATCGAGCTATAGATCGATTCAGACCATTTAATTTTAAAGGTCATGGGAGAAGCTTACACAAAATTTCTGCCAAATCGGACCAGAATTGCGCCCTCTACAGGCTCAAGAAGTCAAGATCCCAGATCGGTTTATATGACAGCTATATCGGGCGATGTACCGTTTTGGAAGTGATACCGAAACACCATCTAGAGGCTCAAGAAGTCAATACCCCAGATCGGTTTATATGGCAGCTATATAAAAACATGGACCGATTTGGCCCATTTACAATCCCAACCGACCCACACCAATGAAAAGTATTTAGGAAATTTTCAATAAAAAATTTAATTGAATCGATCATTTTTTAATTGAAGATGGAGTTTTTTACCCTCCACCAATTTCGTCATTTCGTTTCTAACACCTCGAAATATGCGTCTAAGACCCCGTAAAGTATATATATTC
Source organism: Stomoxys calcitrans (assembly GCF_963082655.1). Lineage (NCBI taxonomy): Eukaryota > Metazoa > Arthropoda > Insecta > Diptera > Muscidae > Stomoxys > Stomoxys calcitrans. The sequence continues at coordinate 206,939,728 of NC_081552.1, forward strand.
TTGATCGTCAAGACATTTTAAGTCGATCTAGCCATGTCTGTCCATCTGTCGAAAGCTCGCACACTTTCGAAGGAGTTATGCTAGCCGCTAGAAATTTTGCACAAATACTTCATATTTGTTTAGGTTGGTTGATATTGTAAATGGGCCAAATTGAACCATGTTTTGATATAGCTGCCATATAAACTGACCTTGGGTCTTGACTTTTGGAGCTTCTAGAGTGCGCAATTCTAATCCGACTTGGCTGAAATTTTGCATGAGGGGTTCTGGTATGACTCCCAATAACTGTGATCTCCCGATTAGACTTCTGAGCCTCCAGAGGGCGCAGTGCCTATCCGATTTGACTGAAATTTTGCATGACGTATTTCATTACGACTTTTAACAACTGTGCTAAGTATGGTTTAAATCGATCCATAACCTGATATAGCTGCCATATAAACCGTCCTTAGATCTTAACTTCTTGAGCTTCTAGGGGGGCGCAATTCGTATTCTATTTAGCTGAAATTTTGCGTGTAGTATTTTGTTTTGGCTTCCTACAACTGCTTCAAGTATGGTCTAAAGCAGTCCATATCCTGATACAGCCGCCATATAAACCGATCTCCAGATTAGACTTCTTGGGTTTCTAGAGGGCGCAATTCTTAACCAACATGGTTGAAATTTTGCATATGTCATTTTGGTATGACTTCCAAGAACTGTTCCAAGAATGGTCTAAATCGGTATATAACCTGATATAGCTGCCATATAAACCAATTTCACAGTTTCACAGTTTGAGCCTCTGGAGGACGCAATTATTACTCGATTTGCCTGAAATTTTGGAGGTGGTGTTGTTCTATGACTGATGTTTTTCCATTTGAAAATGTCATTCAAAGAATTTGACGAATGCGATTCATGGTGGAGGGTATATAAGATTCGGCCCAAAGATTCGAACTTAGCACACTTTTACTTGTTGTTCTTAAAATCTTATTGAGATTCATTCCATTGCAGGATTTTTTTCCGGCTTTGGACCATTGTTTAGTGCTTTCTTTTCAAAGAATAGCATAGCAAAAAAGATTTAAAGGTGGGCAAAAGTGTGGTGTTGCTAGAAGCATTTGACTGGCTATTCATATAGCGATTTCATTTTCGACCAAGCAAAATCATCAGCGGACAATGTCAACAACACACTTTTGCTGAGTTTTAAATGTCTTTTTGCTATGCTATTCATTGAATAGAAAACACTAAACAATGGTCTAAAGCCGGACAATATCTTGCAATGGAATCTCAATAAGATTTTAAGACCAAAAAAAAAAGCGCAAACAGGCAAACCAAAAGAAAACACCACTGGCAGCATCAACCGTTGGGCGATCGCCGTGCGAAGAGCAAAAGAGTTTTTTATTGGATGAGTTGGATTTGAATAAGGGAAGTAAGATTTGATTTTTTTTTCTATTGCGCTTGTGAAGCAAGTCGTCTAAAAGAGCCCTGTTCAAATTCAAATGTGTGCTTTACAACCTACTCTAGTTGGGATGGTATGTTAAGCACCATGATCCACTTCACATCATCCGCTGATGATTTTTCTGCGATACGGATAGCCAGTCTAATGCTTCAAGCAACAACACGCTTTTGCAGACTTTTAAATCTTCTGCTATGCTATTCTTTGAATAGAAATCATTTCACAATGGTCTAAAACCGGACAATATCCTGCAATGGAATCTGGAAAACGAGCAACAGAGAGAGCTGTTGTCTGGCGTTCGAACCATCAATACAACTTTCAACAGATGCACAAAATCATGTGTAGTACGGAAGAAGTGTAATTTGCCACAGAAAAAAAGTCTGGCATTTCACAAAAATACATGCATTGGGAAAAAGTACAGCTAATAGACAGGGATGTCGAGCGTGGTTAATGTGGCAATTGTTTCATAGATGCGTTTTCGCAATTAATACGATTCATATACAACATACCAACGCACGGCCCTTGAAGCCATCACACCTAATATGGATAAAAAGTCTTCTAACCAAAGACGAAATGCGTCCCATAGTGCTTGGTGCGTGTTGCTATCTTTGGCTTTCCTTTTCCAATCTCCGATCTTTGAGCTCGTCTCGAAATAGAAACAAACAAAGATTTTATTTTTAATTGAAAATTTTGTATCGATTTTTTTTTCAGTGTACCATGCATGGTTCAATATGTTCTCTGAACCTGTTGTAAAGTTGTTACTTTGCACTTGCAGTCCGGCGCCGCCCTTCAAACTACCAAGGATTAAGATTGTTTGGTCTATATATGCTTCTGTATAGTCAGTGGATTGTCCTCGCATTTGGGGCCCCATTTTGAGCCTAAGGCATTTGTGTTGAGTAGATACGTCCGTAACTTAGGTTATTTGATTAGAATTAAGAAAAAAAAAACATTAAAATCGTTTAGCCCAGCGTATTTAATGCCCAATTGCGGAAGACGGTTTAAAAAATAATATTGTGATGTCATTCTCCACCAAAGTCAACCCCATATTTGATCTTCAATTGGTGGTGTGCATATAACGTATTTGTGGACGCAGTGCGTCATGGGCAAACAAACTCATTTCTTTGCAATTTGTCGAGAGGCAAATAACGTTATCAAAGAACACACACCGACCGACCACCGACGACAACGGCAGTTCACACCAAAATGTCAATTAAATAATTATCATATTAATTGCTGTCCGAGCAATGATGGATGGTTGGACGGACGGATCGGTTGTTCTACAATGCCTGCCATATATCATGGCACTGGTGCTGCCAATCGACACGCCATACAAATAAAAGGGAAAATTTTCCCCAATAAACGTTTAAGCAAAAAAAAAAATCTAAAAATCTAAATCAAAAAAATTTAAAAACATACTCGAACATACATACTAGGGTACATAAATGTCATCAAATATACGATAGACTTGCAAAATTTATAACTCATAGGAAAAATACCTGCCAAAGTCAATGGCGTGACGCGGAGTATGCAATAAACCAAATATGTTAGAAATTATATTGGACACTGGCAAAGGGGCGTTTAGAAAAACTTTTTAATTTGATATGAGAATTATGGTCCGAAAGTGAAGAGAGGAAAAACAAATAAAGCGGACAGCGCCGAACTTTGAATAGGTTAGGTAAGGTTAGGTTGAAAAGAGGGTGCAGATATTAATCCGCTCAATGCCACTATGGACATACACCTAAGCCAGTAATCGGCTTGTTGTGCGCTCTAAGAACTATAGAGTAAACTCTAAAAAGAAAAATTTTAAGTTAGGAGTTCCGTGCTACTTACAGAATCCTTAATTGTTTTCAATACCACTCCCCTAAGTTGGTTAATGTCTGGTATTGTGTCCTCACCTAAGTACCGGCTCAATCATCTTCCACGCATGCCCTACAACACATGCTATCACCTGCCGCACCGATTTTACATAAGTGAGCTCGTAGCCCTATGTGTCCCGTCATAATACCCATCGCTATACTGACCTTCTTCTTGCTTCCTTTCAGCAATAGCCTTGTCTTTTCACGATCTGGATCCCCTTCATAGGATTTTCGACGTCCTACCGACCGTTTCGCTGTTTCACAATGTTGCATGCGCATTCTTCGCCCACTCCCTTAACTCGGACCCCAAAGGCTTCGGGTTAACCAAGTTTATTGACGGCTGTCCTCTGGCCTTCACCGCCAAATCGTCTGCCCTTTCATTTTCCCTTACTCCGTTATGGCCCGGCACCTAAACGATGCGGATTTTGCCATCCTCAGAGAAGGCGTTAATCTCCTTTTCACACTGCAAGACTGTTCGTGACTTTATTGCCTTTATGGCAATTTTACTGTCGGATTTTCGACGTCCTACCGACCGTTTCGCTGTTTCACAATGTTGCGTGCGTATTCTTCGCCCACTCCCTTAACTCGGACCCCAAAGGCTTCGGGTTAACCAAGTTTATTGACGGCTGTCCTCTGGCCTTCACCGCCAAATCGTCTGCCCTTTAATTTTCCTTTACTCCGTTATGACCCGGCACCTAAACGATGCGGATTTTGCCATCCTCAGAGAAGGCGTTAATTTCCTTCTTTGACTTTATTGCCTTTATGGCAATTTTACTGTCGGTAAAGATGTTCACACTCGACATCCTCGCGTTACCACCACACCACTTCACGCATTCCAGGATCGCCCGGATCTCCTCCTGCAGGACAGTATTATGGTCAGGCAGTCTAAAACAGATCTCAGTACCTGGGTTCTCAATGTATACCCCCAGGCCCACTCTGCCCTCTAGCTTTGATCCATCCGTGTAACTAGATCTTCCAGATGGCAATACTAGGGCTCCGTCAATACAAGACTGTGACGATAGCAGCAGTACCTCGCACTCGATCCCAAGGTTCATCTCAGGTATCCGATCGGAAATCTCTTTACTTCCTTCCAGGTTTCCTATCTTCGTCTCGATTATACTGCGATGGTATGAGCTGCTCCCATCCTCAATTCATTTTCCCATCGCCTTAAGTCTCATAGCTGCAATGGCTGCCTCACACTTAATCTGTATGTCAATGGGTCGGATATCTAGACTAGTTTCCAGTGCTCTAGTGGGAGTGGTTCTCATCGCTCCGCCTATGCCAAGACAATATGTTCTCTGAACCTGTGGTATGGTCCTTATGTTGCACTTTTTCTCCATAGCATTCCACCAAACTACTGAGGCGTAAGTAAGTATTGGTCTAATCACGCTCCTGTAGAGCCAGTGCACTATCCTCGGATTCAGGCCCCATTTCGAGCCTACGGCCCGTCTACGTGGTGCCCAACATCTGTGAGACTTCTCAGTACGCTCCTGAAGTGACACTTCCAATTCAGTTTCCTGTCCTTTGAATAACTATCAGCTTGGATTTATTACTAACCCAAGAACAGGATGACCTAATATGAGCCTGCACAGATCCAACTTCCAAATTTCATGAACTCGAGTAAAAACTTCAAAATCTATGACCTTTATTCATAAAATTTATTGACTTAAAATAGGTTCTGTCCTCGAGACCTATTACGTTGGGGTATATTCAGAAGTCAGAGAATATATGGACAATGTCTAGTGAGGAAACACTAGAACTACTCGTTGATACACATTTCCCGGGAATTTCTCCAACGGACAACGTGGTGCCAGAATAGGTTGTCACTGGTATGTATTCGTCGGAGGCTATTACGGAATTTGTCCAGGCCCTGATGATGTATCATCGGTTGAATTACAAGCTGTGTTTGATAGACTGGTTCTCTGGCTTAGGGAGATATACTCTGCTTGTATCAGAATGTCTTATATACCTGTGGGATGGAGGGACACGAAGGTTATTTTCATTCCGAAAGCAGCAAAACCTTACCACACGAAGGCGAAAGATTTTCGTCCTATTAGTCTGTCATCCTTTATGCTAAAGACTCTTGAGAGGTTGATAGAAACATATCTCAGGCCAACGAAAGGCAGCATGCATATGGTAAAGGCAAATCCACTAAAACAGCCCTTCACGACCTAGTCGGTTACATAGAGGGTTCTCTCGCTGTCAAGGAATATACAATGGTAGCATTTCTTGACATTGAAGGTGCTGTCAATAAAGTAAAACCGACGTCAATCATGAAGGAGTTGGAGTTTCCAGGCATCAACTTTAACTTAAGAAAGTTTATTAATAACTTACTTACTAAAAGATGCATTACGAGAGTCTTGGGACCTGTGGATCTTAAAAGATGGGTCAGCAGAGGAACACCTCAAGGAGGTGTACAATCTCCTCTACTTTGGGATATAGTTAACAATATATTATTGTCTCTGCAAGAAAAAGGCGTAAAAGTGGACGCGTATGCTGATGTCGTGGCTATTGCGGTTAGGAGAATGTTTCCCAGCACTCTAAGAGATATACTTCAGGAAGCTCTACGTGCAACAGCGAAGTGGGCTACTGAAAGTGGTCTAAGTATAAATCCGTGCAAGACAGAAGTAGTTATTTTCAGCAGGAGATACAAGTTGCCTACAGCGGAACCTGTTTCCTTGGGTGGAGAGAATGTTCCATTTACAGAAAGCACAAAATACCTGGGTGTTTTGTTGGACAAGAAATTGGAAATCGGAAATCCAACATTTTGGAAAGGGCAAGAAAGGCCACTCTTGCCCTATACACCTGCAAGAGAGTCATTGGCAAAAGTTGAAGGTTTACACCGCGGGTCATGCATTGGGTATATACTGCAGTTGTCAGACCTATAATGCTATAAGGTGTTGTGGTCTGGTGGACGGCGCTTCAAAAGTCCACCTACTGCTCAATACTTAACCGGATCCAAAGAATGGCTTGTTTGTGCATCACAGCCGCACTGAGGACGACACCATCTGATGCACTGAATTTAATGCTACATCTTATGCCTATGGACATTGAGGCTACATGAATTGCAGCGACTACTGCCATGAAGTTAAGGGAGCTTTCTCATTGGTCATGTGGCGGCTATGGACACTGTGTTATACTCGATAAAATATCCGATGTTCCAGGCAGTGTGGATTGCACCCTACCTGAGCCGTTTTTTGATAAAAATTACTGTACTGTTCTATTCCTGATAGAACCGATTGGAACTACGATATCCCTGGTAACACAAGTTACATAAACTTCTATGTGGATGGTTCCAAACTAAACGACCAGGTGCGCTTTGGGGTGTACTCTAAAGATCTAGTACTGGTCATATCGAAAAGGTTACCCGACCACTGCAGTGTGTATCAAGCAGAGATCCTTGCAATTATGGAAGTGGTGGAATGGGTAAAATATAATGTCATTACGACGATTGGCATAAATATCTTCTCATACAGCCAGGCAGCCATTAAATCCCTGGAGAATGTATTTTTGAACACAAAAACCGTACTCGACTGTCGCAAATCTTCCAACGAGATGGCTGTTCAGTTCAAAATTCACCTGTTCTGGGTGCCGGGCCACAGTGATATCCAAGGGAATTCTAAAGCGGTTGAGCTTGCGAGACTAGGAACTACCCTACACATTTCAGGGATACTGGAATCTGTGGGTATGCCTCTAAAGACATGTAAGCAAAGTTTTCAGGACCAGGCCCGAAGGACAACGAATGATAGATGGTCACAAAGAGGAGGCTGTGAACATTCCAAAACTATATGGGGCCTAATCTAGACTTGAAGAGGTCTACTGCTTTGCTGTCATTCTCAGTCATTGTGTCCATCATGACAGGTCACTAACGGAAAACATGCTGACAGACTGAAAATTGCCAGCTACGACTTTTGCAGAAGCTGTGAGAACATCAAAGAAGAAGAAGAGACTATAGAACACCTTCTGTGTGTGTGTCCCGCACCAGGTGTTCCACTTTAGGTTCTTATTTTTTTGAGAATCTGTCTGATTTAGCGGATGCGAACATTCGCAAGTTATTGGGCTGTTTTAAAGCGATCTGGATGGTTCAACGGTAGTAACTAGAAGGCGTATTCCTTCTTCTGTTCCTGTGGTATCACAATAGACGAAAACGTCTAAGTGAGTCCGATGGCAGACTGTCACTTAAACCTATCCTAACCTTACCTAAAATAGGTTTATTTTACAGTTCTTTAAATCTGTCTGTCAAACAAACCTATTTCAGATCTACAAAAAGTTTGGTGAATACCGGAATATATATGTATGTATGTATGTATGTAGGTCTTTATGGCAGTCAAAATTCGAAGTTTCAAATGAACTTATTGGGAAATGTCTTTTGTGCTCAAAATTTTAATGCTGTTTTGTTAATTACTTTCATTTCTTAGAAGCGGCACTATTCAAGCTACCAACATTGTTTTATAGTTTGACTCAAAATTTTTATACCCTCCACCATAGGATGGGGGGTATACTAATTTCGTCATTCTGTTTGTAACTACTCGAAATATTCGTCTGAGACACCATAAAGTATATATATTCTTGATCCTCGCGACATTTTATGTCGATCTAGCCACGTCCGTCCGTCCGTCTGTCTGTCGAAAGCACACTAACTTCCGAAGGAGTAAAGCTAGCCGCTTGAAATTTTGCACAAATACTACTTATTAGTGTAGGTCGGTTGGTATTGTAAATGGGCCATATCAGTCCATGTTTTGATATAGCTGCCATATAAACCGATTTTGGGTCTTGACTTCTTGAGCCTCTATAGGGCGCAATTCTTATCCGGTTTGAATGAAATTTTGCACAACGTGTTTTTTTATGATATCCAATAACTGTGCCAAGTATGGTTCAAATCGTTCCATAACCTGATATAGCTGTCATATAAACCGTCTTGGGTCTTGACTTCTTGAGCCTCTAGAGGGCGCAATTCTTATCCGATTTGAATGAATTTTTGCACGAAGTGTTTTGTTATGATATCCAACAACTGTGCCAAGTATGGTTCAAATCGGTCCATAACCTGATATAGCTGTCATATAAACCGATCTTGGGTCTTGACTTCTTGAGCCTCTAGAGGGCGCAATTCTTATCCGATTTGAATGAATTTTTGCACGAAGTGTTTTGTTATGATATCCAACAACTGTGCCAAGTATGGTTCAAATCGGTCCATAACCTGATATAGCTGTCATATAAACCGATCTTGGGTCTTGACTTCTTGAGCCTCTAGAGGGCGCAATTCTTATCCGATTTGAATGAATTTTTGCACGAAGTGTTTTGTTATGATATCCAACAACTGTGCCAAGTATAGTTCAAATCGGTTCATAACCTGATATAGCTGTCATATAAACCGATCTTGGGTCTTGACTTCTTGAGCCTCTAGAGGGCGCAATTCTTATCCGACTTGAATGAATTTTTGCACGAAGTATTTTGTTATGCGCCCAATAAGGTATAAATCGTTTCATAACCTGATATAGCTGTCATATAAACCGATCTGGGATCTTGACTTCTTGAGCCTCTAGAGGTCGCAATTATTATCCGATTTGCTGAAATTTTGTACGACTGATCCTCTCATGACCATCAACATACGTGTTTATTATGGTCTGTATCGGTCTATAGCCTGATACAGCTCCCATATAAATCGATCTCTCTATTTTACTTCTTAAGCCCCCAAAGGGCGCAATTCTTATTCGAATTGGCTGACATTTAACACAGGTCTCCATCATAAAAATAATTTAATTGTGGTCCAAGCCGGACCACATCTTGATATCGCTCTAATAGCAGAGCAAATCTTTTCTTATATCCTTTTTTGCCTAAGAAGAGATGCCGGGAAAAGAACTCGACAAATGCGATCCATGGTGGAGGGTATGTAAGATTCGGCCCGGCCGAACTTAGCACGCTTTTACTTATTTTTTTTTTTTTTGGAAATTTTAAAGTTTCTTTTTTATCAGCAGATGTCAACCGATTGATATCATCATAACGACTTCCATCTAACTGACAGTTGCAATCATCACACATACCGCTGTGATTGTAAACTGGTGCTGATGTTTGTCATGAGCTTGTCTGTGAAATTTACAATTGCGGGCGATTTCATCTTAAATGCGGCACACTTTGTTGTTGTCATTTTAAAAATGAAAAATGTTTGTTATCTAATAAAGTGAGGTTGTTTTCTCCTACAGAGGTATATTTTGTTTTAATTTCTCCATATCAAATTTCACCATCATTAAGGTTTGATTGCGTAATCAAAAAAAAAAAAAAAAAAACCAAATCAAATATTATAGATCCTGATTTGCATTCATCAGGATTTTGAATGAATTTTTCTTCTGCAAGAGGCTATACTATACAATTAAACTTCAGTTTTCTTTGCTATACAATCAATCTTTCACAAGCTATGCCCATACAAAAGTGAGAAACGTGTTAGCTCAACTGTCTATCCATCATAAAACGTTTATTTTCCAAGGCTATCTTATAATTCATCATTTTAAGCAGAGCATTCACCTTTGTCTACGTTTATATGAATCGTAGTTTATCATGAATCTAAAGAACTTTAAATTTAAATACCATCTCATTTAAGAATTTATGGTGACGCATACACTCAGAAAAAATGGTTACAATTTAAATGCATAAAAAAAAAATAAAATATTTACCAGCAACAACAATAATGGCGGACATAGCTTGTTAAGAATTATACGGATGGGACACAGAGCCGGGCCGATGCCTATAGTGGTCCGAATTTCCCTCAACACAAAGATCATAAGTTCAAATTTTCCTAATTGTGAAAACCTTTGCCATAATAATAAGTGTTGCCCCAGTCAAGTTTGAGTTCTATGGCCTCCTTAGTGAGACATTTTATATGAATGGTGACCGAAAAAATGACCAAATCATGATCAGGATGGTTAGACAATTTTAGTGTCATTAATTTGAAAAATATAAAACTGATTTAACGGATCTTAAATGCCATGCAACGGTCATTGGCGTAGCTAGATATTTTCCATGGGGGGATTTACGACCCTCCCCCCCCCTATTTTTCAAAACGCCAGATCTCGAAGATGGTGGATGCACCGATTTGAGCGAAATTTTGTATGCCACTTTATTATACCCCAAAAACACAAAATTGGTATAAAATTTCGGGGTCAATTCACCTGGGGGATGCCCCATCTCAAAACCCAACCGAACGGACAATATGGGTGTTTACTAACTGGGACAATATGGGTGTCAAATGAAAGGTATATAAGAGTAGAGTATGAACTTGGTATTAAAATGTCACCTTTAGTGCCGGGGGGGGGGGGGGGGGGGGGGCGTCCCCCACTCCCAATAAGACCACCCAACAGGACAGTTTTACCGCTTTGGGCAATAAGGTTATCAGATGAGAGGTATTAAGAGTAGAGTACGTACTTGATTTAAAAGTGTCACGTTAAATGTCGGAAGAGGAGGGGGGGAGGGTTAAAGGAAGGGAGAGTTGAAATGAAAGGTATTTAAAGGTATAGTAAAAAGTTGATATACAAATTTAGTCCTTGGTGCCTTGGTTACCAGTGTTTCTTTTTAGGCAAACAAAAGAAAGGAAAGGACAAAAGAAAAAGAATTGCTATGCTATTGGAGTTATATCAAGTTATGGTTCGATTCGGACCATCATGGAATGAATGTTGAAGACTGTGTAAAATTTCAGCCAAATCGAATAAGAATTGCGCCCTTTATGAGCTCAAAAAAGTAAAATATGGAGATCGTTTTATGGGGAGCTGTATAAGACTATAGACCGTCATGGGAGAAGTCGTTGTAGAAAATTTCACCCAAATCAGATAATAAATGCATCCTAAAGAGGCTCAAGAAGTCAAGATCCCAGATCGGTTTATATGGCAGATATTTCAGGTTATGGACCGATTTGAACCGTACTTGGCACAGTTGTTGAAAGTCACAACGAAACACATCATACAAAATTCCAGCGAAATCCGATAGGATTTGTGCCCTCTGAAGGCTCAAGAAGTCAAGACCCCAGATCGGTTTATATGACAGCTACATCAGTTTATGCACCGATTTCACCCATACTTGCCACAGTTGTTGGAAAAAACACCTCATGCCAAATATCAGCCAAATCGGTTAAGAATTGCGTGCTCTAAAAGCTCAAGAAGTCAAGATCTGTTTATATGGCAGCTATATCAGGTTATGGACTGAATTGAACCATGCTTGGCACTGTTGTTGGAAGTCATAACGAAATACGTCATGTAAAATGTCAGTCATATCGGATACGAATTGCGCCCTCTAGGGCCTCAAGAAGTCAAGACCCTAGATGGGTTTACATAACAGCTATATAAGGTTATGGACCAATTTCGACAATACTTGGCACAGTTGTTAGAAATCATAACAAAACACATAATGCAAAATTTCAGCCAAATCGGATAAAAATTGCGCCCTGTAGTGGCTGAAGGAGTCAAGATCCAAGATCGGGGCAGTTATATTAAAACATGGTCCGATGTGGCCTATTTATAATCCCAACCGACCTGCACCTAAAAGAAGTATTTGTGCAAAATTTCAATCGGCTAGCTTTACTCTTTCGAATGTTAGACGGACAGACATGGCTAGATCGACTTAAAATGTCATGACGATCAAGAATATATATAGAATATGGATCTGAAGCAGACCCGAAGCCCTGAATATCTTGAAAGCCACCTTCGAAATGCTTGACAGTATGGAGCTAAAACAAAATCGTGCTCTAGCACGATGCTGATATTATTTCACGGTCCGCCCTCTAAAATCCTTTCAAAATGGCCATGTTTGCCTACCATGGCAATAAATAATAGGTATTTGATAGTATAAAACGAATTTGATATTCCATTTTGAGACCAACTGTTTGGGGGTCGTCCCACCCTATAAACTCCACCTAATCCCATGGCAATTGGGACTCAAATAAAAGAAATTTGAGAGTAGAGCACGATGCTGATATTTTTTCAGGGCTAAGTGTGTGGGTGACCGCCCCACCCTATATACCCCTCAAACTGGACATATTTGTGGTTTATGGCAAAAAGGGACTCAAATCTGATATCAGTTTTAAGGCCAAGTGTTTCAGGGATGACTCATTTCACTCCCCTTGAACCATATATATTGGGTTGCCCAAAAAGTAATTGCGGATTTTTTAAAAGAAAGTAAGTGCATTTTTAATAAAACTTAGAATAAACTTTAATCAAATATACTTTTTTACACTTTTTTCCTAAAGCAAGCTAAAAGTAACAACTGATAACTGACAGAAGAAAGAATGCAATTACAGAGTCACAAGCTGTGAAAAAATTTGTCAACGCCGACTATATGAAAATCCGCAATTATTTTTTGGGCAACCGATCTAATGGGTGGGAGTTTGTTTATAATAACTCAAAACTCTAATGCGGCCGCCCCACCTCCAAAGCCCGGAAATTTAAGCCAATAATGACAATATTAGGCTCAAATGAAAGGTATATGATACTAGATCACGAATCTGATACATGGGGGACCACCTCACATCCAAAAACTTCCCCATACCGGACATATTTACCGACCATACCAATATAAGGCTCAAATGAAAGATATTTGGGAGTAGAGCAACTCCAAACAGGACTTTTTTCCTGACCGTGCCAGTATAGGGCTCAGATAAAATAAGAGAGTGAAAGAAGGCGCAGCGGAGCGGGCCCTGTCCAGCTAGTTAATAATCAATGGGCCCCTATTATTGATTTATTCTTTCTACCCATTCATTTCTCCATCACTCATTCAAAATTGATGTAAAAAAATTGAATATATCAGGTTATACACCGATTTGGACCGTACAAAGCGCAGTTGTTGGAAGTCACAATAGAACACTACATAAAAAATTTCAGCCAAATCTGACAAAAATTGCAGCTAGTAAGGGCTGAAGAAGTCAAATCGGGAGATCGGTTTACATGGGAGCTGTATCAGGTTATAGACCGATTCGGACCGTAGTAAGCATAGTTGTTGGAAGTCTTAACAGAACTTTGGCTTGTTTGTGCATCACAGCCGCATTGAGGACAACATCATCTGATGCACTGCTACATCTTATGCCTCTGGATATTGTGGCTACCCAAATTGCAGCGACCACTGCCGTGAGGTTAAGGGAGCTTTCTCATTGGTCATGTGGCGGCTACGGACACTGTGTTATCCTTGACACAATATCCGATGTTCCAGGCAGGGTGGATTACACTCTACCTGAGCCGATTTAGATAAAAAAGTACTGTACCACTATTCCTGATAGAACCGATTGGATGTACGATATCCCTGGTAACAGAAGTAAACAAACTAAACGACGAGGCGGGCTTTGGGGTGTACTCTATGAATCTAGAACTGGTCATTTCGAAAAGGTTACCCGACCACTGCAGTGTGTATCAAGCAGAGATCCTTGTAATTATGGAAGTGGTGGAATGGGTAAAATATAAAATATAATGTCATTACGACTATTGGCATAAATATCTTCTCAGACAGCCAGGCAGCCATTAAATTCCTGGAGAACGTATTTCCGAACACAAAAACCGCGTTCGACTGTCGCAGAACTCTCAACGAGATGGCTGAACAGTTCAAAATTCACCTGTTCCGGGTGCCGGGCCACAGAGATATCCCAGGGAATTGTAAAGCGGACCAGCTTGCGAGACTAGGAACTACCCTAAACATTTCAGGCATACTGGAATCTGTGGGTATGCCTTTAGCGACATGTAAGCCAAGTTTTCAGGACCAGGCCCGAAGGACAACGAATAATAGACGGTCACAAGGAGGGGGGCTGTGAGCATTCCAAAACTATATGGGGCCTAATCTAGACTTGAAGAGGTCTACTGCTTTGCTGTCATTGGCTAGAACAGACGTCTCAGCCATTGTGTCCGTCATGACAGGTCAATGTCTGATAGGAAAATATGCTGACTGACTGAAGGATAGCATTAACGACTTTTGCCGAAGCTGTGAGGACGTCGAAGAAGAAGAGACTATAAAACATCTGCTGTGTGTCTGTTCCGCACTGGCACTCAGAAGGAGTTCCACATTAGGTTCTCATTTCTTTGAGAATCTGTCTGATTTAGTGGATGTGAACATTCGGAAGTTGTTGGGCCTTTTAGGCGATCTGGATGGTTCAACGGAAGGAATTAAAAGGCATTTTCCTTCGCCTGTACCTGTGGCATCACAATGGACTTAAATGTCGAAGTTAGTCAATAATAAAATCTATATGCTACCGATGCCAAGAATGCGGGACTTAGTTTTTATTTTAGGGTCAACAATTTGCGACTTATTTCACTGCGCAATAAGTCCCAAAACGTATGAAATTTTTTTAGTGAATTTATTATACCCACCACCGAAGGATGGGGGTATATTCATTTTGTCATTCCGTTTGCAGCACATCGAAATATTCATTTCCGACCCTAGAAAGTATATATATTCTTGATCACCGTACAAAATCTAAGACGATCTAGCCATGTACGTCCGTCTGTCTGTTGAAATCATGCTACAGTCTTTAAAAATAGAGATACTGAGCTGAAACTATGCACAGTTTACTTTTTAGTCTACAAGCAGGTTAAGTTCGAAGATGGGCTATATCGGACTATATCTTGATATAGCCCCCATATAGACCGATCCGCCGATTTAGGGTCTTAGGCCCATTAAAAGCTATATTTACTATCCGATTTTGCTGAAATTTGGGACAGAGAGTTGTGTTAGGCCCTTCGACAACCTTCTTCAATTTGACTTAGATCGATCCAGAATTGGATATCGCTACCATATAGACCTATCTCTCGATTAAGGGTCTTGGACCCATATAAGGCGCATTTATTGCCCGATTTCGCCGAAATTTGAGACAGAGAGTTGTGTTAGGCCCTTCGACAACCTTCTTCAATTTGGCTTAGATCGATCCAGATTTGGATATCGCTACCATATAGACCGATCTCTCGATTTAGGGTCTTGGACCCATATTAGGCGCATTTATTGCCCGATTTCGCCGAAATTTGAGACGGAGAGTTGTGTTAGGTCACTCGACATTCTTCTTCAATTTGGCCCAGATCGGTACAGATTTGGATATCGCTACCATATAGACCGATCTCTCGATTAGGGTCTTGGACCCATATAAGGCGCATTTATTTCCCGATTTCGCCGAAATTTGGGACAGTAAGTTGTGTTAGGTCACTCGACATTCTTCTTCAATTTGGCTCAGATCGGTTCAGATTTGGATATAGCTGCCATATAGACCGATCTCTCGCTTTAGGGTTTTGGTCCCATAAAAGGCGCATTTATTGTCCGATTTCGCCGAAATTCGGGACAGTGAGTTGTGTTAGGTTGCTCGATATTCTTCTTCAATTTGGCCCAGATCGGTCCAGATTTGGATGTAGCTGCCATATAGACCGATCTCTAGACTTAAGGATTTGGACCCATAAAAGGCGTATTTATTGTCGGATTTCGCCGAATTTTGGGAGTGATTCGATATTCTTCTTCAATTTGGTCCAGATTTGGATATAGCTGCCATAAAGAGCGATCTCTCGATTTAGGGTCTTGGGCATACAAAAGGAGCATTTATTGTCCGATTTGGGCCGAAATTTGGGACAATGAGTTGTGTTAGGTTTCTCGACATTCTTCTTCAATTTGGCCAAGATCAGTCCAGATTTGGATATAGCTGCCATATAGACCGATCCGCCGATTTAGGGTCCTGGGCCCATAAAAGTTGCATTTGTTGTCAGATTTCGCCGAAATTGGGGACAGTAAGTTGTGTTAGGTCACTCGACATTCTTCTTCCATTTGGCCCAGATCGGTACAGATTTGGATATAGCTGCCATATAGACCGATCCGCCGATTAAGGGTCCTGGGCCCATAAAAGTTGCATTTATTGTCAGATTTCGCCGAAATTTGGGACAGTAAGTTGTGTTTGGTCACTCGACATTCTTCTTCAATTTGGCTCAGATCGGTCCAGATTTGGATATAGCTGCCATATAGACCGATCTCTCGATTTAGGGTTTTGGTCCCATAAAAGGCGCATTTATTGTCCGATTTCGCCGAAATTCGGGACAGTGAGTTGTGTTAGGTCACTCGACATTCTTCTGCAATTTGGCTTAGATCGATCCAGATTTGGATGTAGCTGCCATATAGACCGATCTCTAGACTTAAGGATTTGGACCCATAAAAGGCGTATTTATTGTCGGATTTCGCCGAATTTTGGGAGTGATTCGATATTCTTCTTCAATTTGGTCCAGATTTGGATATAGCTGCCATAAAGACCGATCTCTCGATTTAGGGTCTTGGACCCATATAAGGCGCATTAATTGCCCGATTTTGCCAAAATTTGGGACAGAGAGTTGTGTTAGGTTGCTCGATATTCTTCTTCAATTTGGCCCAGATCGGTCCAGATTTGGATATAGCTGCCATATAGACCGATCCGCCGATTAAGGGTCCTGGGCCCATAAAAGTTGCATTTATTGTCAGATTTCGCCGAAATTCGGGACAGTGAGTTGTGTTAGGTTGCTCGATATTCTTCTTCAATTTGGCCCAGATCGGTCCAGATTTGGATGTAGCTGCCATATAGACCGATCTCTAGACTTAAGGATTTGGACCCATAAAAGGCGTATTTATTGTCGGATTTCGCCGAAATTTGGGACAGTGAGTTGTGTTAGATCGCTCGATATTCTTCTTCAATTTGGTCCAGATTTGGATATAGCTACCATAAAGACCAATCTCTCGATTTAAGGTTGTGGGCCCATAAAAAGCACATTTTTTGTCCGATTTCGCTGAAATTCGAAACAGTGACTTATGTTACGACATCCGTGTAGTATATGGTTCATATCGGTCTATATTAGGATATGGCTACCAAAAAGTCCAATATTTTTTCTTCAACATTGAACAATGGTTTATACTTATTAGACCACTCAATATGCGTGTCGAATTTGGGCCAAATCGGACCATGTTTTGATATAGCTGCTATGGGGGCATAAATTATGCATTTTTCATCGGATTATAATGAAAGGTGGTTAACATTTATTCCCGAGGTGGTGATGGGTATCCAAAGTTCGGCACGGCCGAACTTAACGCCTTTTGTTAACTTTTTATTTGAGGGTTTTTCCATTGGGGGTTATTTCGTATAGCCCTAAAGATTGGAATATTGTTTACATCCATCTGCCATTCATACCTATTTATAATTTTGGACCCGTAAAAACCATATTCGCGTTCACCTATTGTTTCTTGTAACTAGAGACCATTTTTCAAGTGTACCAAGCTCACTAATCTGAGTATATGAATAATTAAATTATGGATCAACATTTGTTTTTTTTCTCACATAGTTTACTGTTATATTTTGCATTTCAAATTTCAAAGATTAACCAAAAAATTAATTTCACATACGCCAAAACACATTCGTGACTAACTCAAACATAAATACTGAAGGGGCGGCGATAATCGAATCAATTAATCACAAAAAGTCAAAAAAAAAAATGAAAGAAAGTACTGCACAGAAAACACACAAAACCATGTGCTCAAAAATCAATTAACACGCATTGGCGTTTAAGAATGCTAACAAAGGCAAAGTCAAAATTCCAATACCAATTATGTGATCAGGCTGTTCGATCGACATGTGTGTGGGTGACATGATGTCTCAAATGGACTTTATTCACATGACAATGCATTCATGCGACAAATTACGAACATTCGAGAACTAGAACCTCATCATTATGATCATAGTAGCCAAGAACCATTCAATTCTTTGAGAAAGCATTGAGAGTAAAGAATAGTTGAGGGAGGTCAATTTCTTCAGGTGTAATGGGAGGCGGTCGTTCTCCAAGGACTACATTCACCCGGTAGTTATCCCGCATCTGCATGAATGTTGTCTAGACCCGCCCGATACGCCGCTCGATCTAGCGGTTCTCTCTTGTAGCGCTGAACCTCACGCTTTAGATCATGTAGATCTACCTTAAGGTTTCTGGGCGGTGGATATTTTGGATGGTCTCTGCGATAATAGCCCAATAGGTATTGTACTTAGACAGCATGTAGTTATGTCTTCGCACTGGTAGCATCTTTGTCTCCTGATGGAGATGGTCCACATGAGAACTGAGGGGACACCCCTTGGCAGTTCGAAGAGTGACATTCTGACAGATTTCAATATTATTCAACTACGTGTCACAGAGCTGACGACACCACACTGGCGCTGCATAACTCACCACAGGACGGACAATTGCTTTGTACGTGGCCAGCAAAGTTTCATTGTCTGCACCCCAAGTGCTGCCACCAAGTGACTTGAGGACCTTGTTTCTACTTTTGACTTTATCGCAAATTACTGTGGCATGTGGGCAGAATGTGTAAGAGCTGTCAAATGTGACGCCAAGTATTTTGTGACACTTGATGGTCGGAATCATTTCTCCATCGACCATTACAGTCGGCTCGACATTCGCCTCACGCGTATTTATAGTGAACAATGTGGCTGAAGATTTGGTGGCAGATATCTTCAGATTTCTTGCAGCGAAATATGACGCAATTTCGTTCAGGTAAACGTTGAACTTATCGCAGATGTCAACAATGGGTGGGGGCCTGATGCCATGATCGTACAATCGTTTGCATATGATACGATCTCTATGCCGTCTGGAGGGGGTGGAATGGAGCATAGGTAGAGGTTTAACAGTGCCGAAGATATCACCCCGGCTTGGGGAACTCCCTGTTTCACTCTACGATGCTTCGACTTCTTATCCCTAAATTCCACAAATGACTGGCGATCACACAGATAAATCGCCACCCATCGTTTCATGCCTGGCGGGAGGGACGTGTTGGCGATGTCCTCAAATAGTTTGGCATGACTGACCGTGGCCCATTCTATCACATGGCCTGTCCTGATTGTCTTCGAAATCCATGTTTATGCTTGGCGAATGGAAATTCTCCTATTAGGCTTGGGAGGAGTAAGGCCTCAAGTGTCTTGGCTACTGGTGAGAGAAGGGAGATCGGTCTGTATGACCCCCTCAAACTCGGGTCCGTTTCAGGCTTCAGTAGCGGGATCACTCTGCCCATTTTACAGACATCGTGATCTTTAAGAGTGTTAAAAGACAGGAGGTCAGTAGTAAGGTACTCAACTCTAGGAAACCTACAGCATCAGTGTAGAGATTCCGTCGGGGTTCAACGCATTGGATGAATTGGTGTCACGAATGACATTCGTAACTTCGCCCACGGTAAATTGTGATGGCTGTCCATGGGCTCGGAGACCATGGATTCGGCAAATGGCCCTGTCACTCTCGCGATGCACAATAAATTGAAGGTTGAACAACCTCTTTGGTTCCGTCACGGTTACGTCGCCAAAAGTGACTGACCAGTAGACCACAGCTTGCCTAAACCGGTGCCTGAGTTACATTGCTCTAAGTGTTCTAGTCACAAATTCCGCCCATGTTCGTTGACTACCCCGTTTATTTCCAGAATCAGCTCGCTGATTGCAATGGAAATGTCTGGCGAGCTGCTTTACCTTCTCGTAATGCTAGTGGGTCATCCTCATTCACCGTGTAAAACGTAGAGCCTTTAATCTACTCTGCCAAAGCTATGCCACGCTGGTCGTTATCTAGGGGAGAATGCCATGAAATGTAATGCGCATTAAATCGCCTAGGATTATGTCGCTTATGTCGGCTTGTAAGCTTGGCCGTTAATCGGGACACAGCTACCAACCGGCGATATGTACACGTTGTATTACTCTATCTCGGCAGTACCGGACCTGACTGCTATCCGCATGCACTCCATGTAGGGGTCATTAGCGCAAGGCCCAGGCGAGATCAGTCTATATTGCACGGAATGGTGTATCACGAAGGCCAATCCCCCAACTTCATTGCTTGAGCGATCCTAACATAGCACATTGTATGCGTGACAACTGTGCAGGTGTTGGTCAACCATGTCTCCTGGATCGCTGAGACAGAAGTTTTATATGGCATAGTACCTCCAAATGTTGCCAGCATTAGGAGGGGAAAACCACCATTGAAAATTTTTTCTGATGGTCTCGCTAGGATTCGAACAAAGTCGTTCAGTGTCATAGGCGGACATGCTAACCTCTGCTCTACGGTGGTTTTTCCCTCCTAATGCTGGCAACATTTGTGAGGTACTATGCCATGTAAAACTTCTCGCTCGCACAGCGGCACGCCGTTCGGACTCTGCTATAAAAAGGAGGCCCCTTATCATTGAGATTAAACTTGAATCGGACTGCACTCATTGATATGTGAGAAGTTTACCCCTGCTCCTTAGTAGAATGTTCATGGGCAAAATTTGCATTTTTTTGACTCCTCCTCCTGAGCTTTAACATAGCCCCACAAAAAATAGTCTAAAGGCCTTGAATCGCACGATCTAGGCGGCCAATTGACCGGTCCCGAACTTGAAATGTGCACCGAACTCGCCTCTCAATAAGTTCCCCTGCCAGCAGAAGGACCTTTAGTGCCGCCGAAGCGGCCTAACAATGGTGAAGATTTTTCTGTAGAAACTGGACCATTGTAAGGATTCAGAATTTCTACCACTGCTGCGTTAGCCTCATCTTGTAAGTCCGTTAGGATTTCATTCCTACAAGATTCGTTTCATCTGGTCATGATGAGTTTCTTTGCACATCCAGGTGCAGTTGAGATGGCATTGTAGTTACTCTTTAGTTCCGTCCTTCCCCGCTGGCGCCACCTTTACCCCATACCAATCGGATGACCCACCACATAGGGTTTGTCAGGTCCTGTTTTGATGGCTTCTCCTCCTGTTTTGTTCGTGGCAGGGGGATTTTCAGTCTGCTGCAATCCGCCCGACCTTAGAGATATGGTTGAATTTTCCCAGACAAGTGTTCAGCAACAAATGCTGAGTTGTCTTCTGATTCCCCAACCCCACCGCTTCTATAGACCTTCAGTTTCAACTTGTTCAATCCGCAGGAAATAACTCCTTCAGACCTGTTGAGGTATGCGAGACAGCCGGAGTACAAATAATTCACCGGTGGTTGAAAATTGGGCTTACAGCCCTTAGTCTGCCAGGTATGAATTCAGGATCTGAGAAATCCTTGGTGTGCCATTAGTCCAAGCATGTGTCATTAGTCGAGGAGGAATATTTTCCTTCTTGACTAAATCCAGTGCTGCGCGTGGCCAGATCTCACCAATCATTCTTAGGCCGCCACCAATTTGTTTGTAACTACCCCGATACCAGCCGATATCGTCACAAACTGGAGGAGGCCATGACAAGGACATCTGGGTATACAGATGACAGTCCATTGACCATCCCACTCCAATTGTTGCTAGGTATGCAGCCCTGCTCTTCACCCTTGTCGACAACTGCCATCACCAAGCTGCCCCTAGCGAAATTAGCTAAGGTTCTTGGACCCATCTTACTATTGTCCGTCTTATTTCTCTTGGGCATGGGATGCCCTCCAGGTGACCGCAGCCTTTCGGCTGACTACGGTGCAGTTTCCGATTCTAGATGTGTAACTTTTGGAGTAGCCTGCGCAGCAAAACTCCGGGCCCAATTAAGGGAGCCTCTTTCCTTATCGGTGATAGTTTTTGGATCATTCACAACAAGCCTCTCAATAAACCTGAGAGCAATGTGCCTTTTATTATTCCAACCTTTTAGAGAGCGTATTGGCTTGCCAGAGAAGGCCGATGGCTTAGGCAAATTATAGGCATAGGTTAGGATAGGTAACAGTGGCAATCCTTTACAGACTCACTTAGACAATTTTAGGTCCATTGCGATACCACAGTAGCGACAGACCAAGGCTTCTCACGGAAATCGAACCCACGACCCCTGCACTGGTAATCCGAGCACTCTACCAACTCGGCTACGGGGCGCCCCGGTGCGAAGATAGAATAGGTTCGGCCTTTTCCTTAAGACTCGAACCAGGTGTCTTCGTCAAAAGCTCCCAGCTGACCAGTCATCTGTCGGCTAGTGGAGCCTGAAGTAGCCTCTTCCAAGGTTGAGATCTAAGTAGCAGAAAACATGCTACGGCCTGGTACCACCACCGCAGCTGTTGCGGTCCAAATCTAAACCGATTTCGACTTAACTTAATAGATATTATGGAAGTCGTCGAGCAAAGCGGAAAATTCGTCAAGAAATGCGCTTTCAGTGACTCTAGGAATGAAAATCGGGCGATATATATATTTAAGATCTGTATCTATATCTGAACCGATTTCTATGAATATCACCAAGAACGTCAAGAGTCAAGAGAAAATCCCTCCTACAAAATTTCAAGAGAATCGGTTTACAAATTATCATTTTATTGCATTATCACTGCAAATCGGACGAACATATAAATGGGAGCTATATCTAAATCTGAACTTTAAAGATATTGTTACAGTCAACAAGGAAAGCGTTGTACAAAGTTTTGGGAAGATTGCTCAATAAATGCGGTTGCAGTAACCATAGAAGTAAAGATATAAAAAATCCGCAATTACTTTTTGGGCAACCCAATATATATATCGCCCGATTTAGCACAAAATTTTGATCACATTAGAACAAAATCTACCTAATAGCTGCTAAAAATTCTTTCGCCAAAGGATTTTTCTACAACCGATTCCTATTTATTTGCCATATACAACAATTTTCCAATTCGACTTCTTTGGAAAATAAACATATTTTAACATAACCTAATTTATTGTAACAATTGGAAAAATTTTACATTTTAAATGTGTCTAATCGATCGTCTAGATATTATTTACAAAGTATTGTTCACATGCAGAGTTACACGATTTCGAATTCAACCTCATGCTATGTGAGCATATCCACGCATTGACGTGTTCTGCAATGAATATTAAATTTTTAAAATTACATAGAACAAAAAAATTTGTATTCCATTGGCTAAAGTATAGATAATGGCATACGTTACCATTGCTCAGCAGTCTTAGACACAGTGATGTATACTACGTTCTTTCTTTTTCTCACCTAGAATATTTACAACAACAAACTTGTTGTGGGAAAACGCCTTTAGGAAGTGTTCTATAAATATTGGAATTATACATTTTACATTTCTAAAGATTTTTGTAATAGTGTGGCCGTCAATAATTACTCCCCCAAACGTGTTTTTTTTAGGTTTTCCGAACCCTATATTAGGATATCAGACCCTGTATTTGAATATCAGGCATTTCGTCTGAATCCTACACCCAGAGAAAAGTTGATACCCAACGTGCTCATATAAGTACCATACGGTATTGATATTAACGCAACACTGTATGATACAAAAACCATATCGAATGACACATACAATGATTAGTACCGTTTGGTACTAGCCTTATTACCGAATTGGTATTGGTTTTAATACCAAACTGTTATTGGTTTTAGCACCAGACCGTTATTGGTTTTAGTACCAAATCGTTATTGGTTTGAGCACCACCCCTTAATATACCAAAACAAACAAGGTTCGGCCGGTCCGAATCTTATATACCCTCCACCATGGATAGCATTTGTCGAGTTCTTTGCGCGTTATCTCTTTTTAGGCAAACAAAGAATAATGAATAAGAACTGTTATGCTATTGGAACTATATCAAGTCCGATTTGGACCATAAATGAAGAGAATGCTTAATATTGTAGAAGTCATTGCGTTGCATTTCAGAAGGGAGAAGACGTTGTACAAAATTACTGCCCATCGACTGGGAGTTGCGCCCTCTAGAGGCTCAAAAAGTCAAACTGGGGGATCGGTTTATATATCAGCTATATCAGGTTATGTAATGATTTGCGCCATACTAAGCACAGTTGTTGAAAGCCATAACAAAACCATCTCATGCAAATTTCAGCCAAATCGGATGAGAATTGCGCCCACTATCGGCTCAAGAAGTCAAGATTCCAGATCAGTATACATGGCAGCTATATCAGGTTACGTACCGATTTGCGCCATACTAAGCACAGTCGTTGGAAGTCATAACAAAACATCTCATGCAAAAATTCATCCAAATCGGATGAGAATTGCATCATCAAAATCCTGAAGAAGTCAGGACCCAAGATCGGAGTATATGGCAGATATTTCAGGTTAAGAACCGATATAAATTGTACTTAGCACAGTGGTTGGAAGCTGACTCTAAAAGCTGACGAAGTCAAGACCCAAGACCGGATTATATGGCAGCTATTTCAGGTTATGAACCGATTTAAATTGTACTTAGCACAGTGGTTGGAAGTGATACCAAAACACCACGTGCAAAATTACAGCCAAATCGGATAAGAATTGCGCCCTCTAAAAGCTGAAGAAGTCAAGACCTAAGATCGGTTTATATGGCAGCTGTATCAGGTTATAGACCGATTTAAACCATACGCAGCACAGTTGTTAGAAGTGAAATTATCGGATGATAACTGCGCCCTCTAGAGGCTCAAGAAATCAAGACCCAAGATCGGTTTATATGGCAGCTATATCAAAACATGGACCGATTTGACTCATTTACAATCCCAACCAACCTACACTTATAAAAAGTATTTGTGCAAAATATCAAGTGGCCAGCTTTCCCCCTTCGAAAGATAGTGTGCTTTTGACAGACAGACGGACGGACAGACGT
Organism: Stomoxys calcitrans; assembly: GCF_963082655.1. NCBI lineage: Eukaryota > Metazoa > Arthropoda > Insecta > Diptera > Muscidae > Stomoxys > Stomoxys calcitrans. The sequence goes on from NC_081552.1 coordinate 206,964,468, forward strand.
GGCTAAATCAATTTAAAATGTCATGACGTTCAAGAATATATATACTTTATGGGGTCTTAGACGCATATTTTGAGGTGTTACAAACAGAATGGCGAAATTAGTATACCCCCATCCTATGGTGATTAAGATTATTCGAGATGCAGATTTGAATAGATATGGCACACTAATCACAAGAGAACACATGATACTCGCCTATGCCGACGATATCGACATCATAGGTCGATCACCGCAAGTAGTAACTGCACACTTTGAAAGAATCGAAGGAGAGTCAGTGAAACTCCCAAAACGCACTGTACAACCGATGAGATAAAGAAAATGGAGAAAGTTGGGAACCACAACTTTGAGATAGTCAGTAACTTTATCTACCTCGGCGACGCCGTAACTGAAACGAATGACACCAGTTTTGAGATAAAGCGAATAATAATACTGGCAAACAGATGCTACTTTGGACTAGGTAAGCAGTTTAGAAACAAGGCCACCTCTCGACAGACGAAGACTACACTTTACAAGACACTGATACTACCCGTGCTGTTATATGGTTCTGAAGCATGGGTACTTGTGAAAGCAGATGAGGCAGTGCTTGGAGTATTTGAGAGGAAGATTCTTCGTAAAATATATGGACCAGTTTGCGTTAATGGAGAATATAGGCGACGTATGAACCACGAGCTGTATGAGCTGTTTAACGACGATAGCATAGTTACACGCATCAAAATACAACGGCTGCGTTGGCTACGTCATGTTTTCAGAATGGATGAAGAAGCTCCAGCAAAGAAGTCTTTTGAAGGCAAACACCCCGATGGAAAGTTCACGTGGTGGGAGACACCTCGAAACTTGTTGTCAGAGATTTTAGAATGAGCGCAGAAGATCGAGGCGCTTGGAACGCTATTCTACATTCGGCTAGTGGAACAAATGTTCTTTCATAGCCAATTAAAGTAAGTAAGGTAAAAAGGTTAGTGTGTTAGAGTTAGAAGAAGCTAAAGTGAAAGAGAACGGTCTTATCCTATCTCATTAAGAGAGGATAAGACTTTACCGACCAAGTGCTGATAAACAAGTGATCTATCTTAAGTTGGTAAGAAAGGAAATAAGTAGCTAGTGTTTCAATTCCATGTTGCTTTGCTGGTACTACATGACGTTTGTTATTCAATTATTCTACAATTTCTACAATTTCAGAGTTGAATAATTTAAGTTAGAGTTCATTTAATTCAAATAAAGTATATACAGTACATTTCAGGGGTAAGTACAATTCAATTCAATAAAAAATGTAAATTATAAAACAAATTCCTAATTTAAGGACAGGAATTTTCATTATAAACCAATCCCCCAATTAGTTTTCTTCGGCCCCAAGAAGCTCCAATTGTAATCTGAATTTGCAGAAATTTTCTACGTAAAGTTTACATGTTCTTTCAACTAAGTTAGTTTTTGTGAATTTTTAGTTCAATCCAAGATGGTGGGTTCCCAAGATTCGGTTGGGCCGAAATTAGCAGTTTTACTTGTTGAAAACTTAACAATAGTAGCGTTAATCAGAATATTTCGAACGCTGAATGTTTTTAGTAAATCCCCCAAGACATGTTGTGGCCAATATAAAAATGATCCGGTTATAAAATATAATGACAGTAGGAACCGATGGTTTGCCACCTAAGCTATTTAAGACTTTATATGCAATTTATGATCATGCGGATTTAGAAATACATTGCTATCTACAAGGCACTCAAAAATCTTTGCTCTATTATGGACAAGAAGTAGGATTCTGAAAAAAGTTAGGTTAGGTTAAGTTAGGTTAGGTTGAAAAGAGGGTGCATATATTAATCCGCCCCATGACACTAGGGACATACACCTAAGCCAGTAATCGGCTTGTTGTGCGCTCTAAAAACTATAAAGTAACCTCTAAAAAGAAAATTTTAAGTTAGGAATTCCGTGCTACATACAAAATCCTTAATTGTTTTCAATGCGACTCCCCAAAGTTGTTTCATGTCTGATATTATGTCTCTAAGTTAACCTGAAAAAAGTTAAGTGTTGACTTGTTCTTCTTAATATTTTGCTATGGATTTGTGTCTTCGCTAAATGCAAACATCCCGTTCAACCCAACTACATTTAAACATTGTTGCATAGTTCTGCCTAAACATTATCACAACTTTGGTCAAAACTAAGTCAAATAATGGTAATGTTTCTCTTCAAAACCTAAGTCCAAACGACTTTAGAACGTGACTTCTTCGTATATGTTGTTTCGAACTAAAGTGAATGATTACGTTTTTACTATCAATGTCTACTACGTTGTCATTTTGTTTCTTTTTATTGCAAATCATGTGTGCGAGTGAACGTCATACTTCTTCTGGTCTCTTAGATTAGAAAACGTTTAAAATTCCAAAAATGTTTTCAAAACAATTCCTGAAATTCAAAGAAGTAGCCAGCAGCACCAATAATAACTAAGACTATGCCGATGTCGTTGAATGGAAAAAAGTGATTGTTATACTCGACAGACAGACAGACACTTTGATGGGCAATCAAACAGCACATTAAAAACAAATCTATTATGTACATATGTATCTACATTAACCAGCTGAATATTTGTTTGTATTATTGTTTTCATATCTCATGATTGTTTATCAACTTGATTTTGTAAACAGTTTTGGGAATTGTTGACACCACCAAAAACCATGGGTTATCATCCCTTGTAGCTTCGCAGAAATTGGCTTTGATTGGAAAATTTTCTCAAATACTTTATGCATTTATAATGAACTTTAGAACGTAAATATAACAATAAACAAGAAAGCAGTGCTTAGTATGGGCGGAAGGGTGGACGCGCCGAATTTGGTATAGCCTCCACCATCAGGGTGGAGGATTTCATTTCGATAGGAAAAAACCCCAAAACAGTATTATTGAAAATCACATAACAATATGACTAGCGAAATATCAGCTAAATCCGATATGAATGGCGTCTTTCAAAAGCTAAAGTAAAGGGTGATTTTTTTGAGGTTAGGATTTTCATGCATTAGTATGTGACAGATCACGTGGGATTTCAGACATGGTGTCAAAGAGAAAGATGCTCAGTATGCTTTGACATTTCATCATGAATAGACTTACTAACGAGCAACGCTTGCAAATCATTGAATTTTATTACCAAAATCAGTGTTCGGTTCGAAATGTGTTCATTCACCGTAACGTTGCGTCCAACAGCATCTTTGAAAAAATACGGTCCAATGATTCCACCAGCGTACAAACCACACCAAACAGTGCATTTTTCGGGATGCATGGGCAGTTCTTGAACGGCTTCTGGTTGCTCTTCACTCCAAATGCGGCAATTTTGCTTATTTACGTAGCCATTCAACCAGAAATGAGCCTCATCGCTGAACGGCGAATGAACACATTTCGAACCGAACACAGATTTTGGTAATAAAATTCAATGATTTGCAAGCGTTGCTCGTTAGTAAGTCTATTCATGATGAAATGTCAAAGCATACTGAGCATCTTTCTCTTTGACACCATGTCTGAAATCCCACGTGATCTGTCAAATACTAATGCATGAAAATCCTAACCTCAAAAAAATCACCCTTTAGTAAAGGCGGGAGACTGCCTTATATAGGAGCTATATCTAGCTCTTATATAAGGCGTTCCCACGCCACTCACACCCACCCCTGTCGACCGAGGAGGCCACTTCCCCATACGCAAAGATGCGTACACTCCATAGTTCGAACTATGGAGGTTTAGGGTAATACTGGCTACAGAAATATCACAGCTAGTTAAACATTAGGGTTAGATCAGCATACACAGTCTGTCTTAAGCAACTAAGAGGTATGTAATGCCGAGAATTTCAGAGAGAAATATTAAAGCTTAATCCGCCACACTCAACCAAATTTGTTATTCAAAACAGCAAAAATGTTTGCTAACACAGCAGTTGAATATGGGAAAGCAGACATTGCTGTTGTATTAGCAAACATTTTGGTCAGCTAAATCAGCAAACAAAATCCCCTGTTTTAAGTACAATAATCTGCTGAAAAAATTTATCCTTTTTATACCATCCACCATTGGATGGGGGTATTCTAATTTCTTCATTCTGTTTGTAACACCTCGAAATACGAGTCTAAGACCCCTTAATGTATATATATTCTTGATCGTCATGACATTTTAAGTCAATCTTTTTAAGTCCATCCGTCTGTCTGTCGAAAGCACGCTAACTTTCGAAGGAGTATAGCTAGCCGCTTGAAATTTTGCACAAATACTTTCTATTAGTGTAGGTCAGTTGGGATTGTAAATGGGCCATATCGGTCCATGTTTTGATATAGCTGCCATATAAATTGATCTGGGATCTTGACTTCTTGAGCCTCTAGAGAGCGCAATTCTTATCCGATTTGGCTGAAATGTTGCTCCACGTTTTTCGTTATGACTTCCAATAACTGTGCAAAGTATGGTTCAAATCGGTCTATAACCTGGTATAGCTGACATACATACCGATCTGGGGTCTGGACTTCTTGAGCCTCTAGAGGGCGCCAAACCTATCCGATTTGGCTGAAATTCGGCGCAACATGTTTTGTTACAACTTTCAACACTTGTGCTGAGTATGGTTGAAATCGGTCCATAACCTGATATAGCTGCCATGAGTTATGAGTTCCAACAATAGTCCTAAGTATAGTTGAAATCGGTCCATAACTCGATATAGCTGCCATATAAACCGATCTTTAAGCTTGACTTCTTGAGCCACTAGAGGGCGCAATTCTTATCCGATTTGGCTGAAATTTTCACAACGACCTTCACCATATGCGTCAAATATGATTTAAATCGGTCTATAGCCTGATACAGCGCCCATACAAACCGATATTCCTATTTTACTTCTTGAGCCCCTAAAGGGCGCAATTCTTATCCGAATTGTCTATCCTTTGTTTGCCCAATGGTAATCCATGGTGGAGGGTATATAAGGTTCGGCCCGGCCGTACTTAGCACGCTTTTACTTGTTTGTTTTTATACCCTCCACCATAGGATGGGGGTATACTAATTTCATCATTCTATTTTGTAACACCTTTAAATATGCTTCTGCGACCCCATATATATTCTTGATCGTCATGTCATTTTAAGTCGACATGTCATATAAACCGATCTTAGATCTTGACTTCTTAGGCCAATAGAGCGCGCATTTCTCATCCGATTTGGCTGAAATTTTGCATAAGGTGTTTTTTTATGACTTCCAAAGTCAAACTGTGCTAAGTATGGCGCAAATCGGTAAATAAACTAATATAGCTGCCATATTAACCGATCTGGGATCTTGACTTCTTGAGCCTCTAGAGGGCCCAATTCTCATCCGATTTGGCAGAAAATTTGTACAACGACTTCTCTCATGACCTTCAACAAAGGTGTCTAATATGGTCTGAATCGATCAATAGCTTGATAATGCTCCCATATAAACCTATCACTCCAAACTTGCTTCTTAAGCCCCTACAAGGCGCAATTCTTATCCGAATGAACTGAAATATTACACAATGACTTTTATAAAGTTCAGCATTCATTTATGGTCCGAATCGGACTATAACTTGATAAAGCTCCAATAGCATAACATTACTTATTCAATATTTTTTGTTTGCCTAAAAAGAGATACCGCGCATAGAACTCGACAAATGCGATCCATGGTGTAGGGTGTATAAGATTCGGCCCGGCCGAATGTGTATAAAAGCGTGCTATTACTTGTTTGGTTTTTATGTTTATTTTGCATTCAATGTTGTTGTTCCTAATTAAACTCTTATTTTTACCATTTTCCATATTAGTGCTACATTTACCTTTTGCCATTAGCGGGGTTTGATGGGCGATGGGTAAATACCCAAAAGGTATTTACCCGGTAAATTGGGTAAATACCCGGGTATTTACCCATTTATACCCAAAAGCTGGGTATTTATAATTTTGCAGATATCTTGGGTATAAAAAACATTTTCCAATTCTTTCGTATTCTTTGTATATAAACCTGACCTTCTGATCTCATAAAATTTTAGTTACATATAGCTATAGTTATATAGACCGATCTCCAGACTTAAAGTCTTCAGGCAATAAATTAATAATTTTTCATCCGATCCGATTTCTAAGTGTGTGTGAGTTCTGGTAGACCCCTATCCATTTCTGCGAAGGGCGGCTCAGTTCGGACTATATTTGGATATAGCTGCCCTATAGACCGACCACCCGATCTCCCGATATAGGGTATTGAGGTCATAAAAGATCCATTTATTACCCGAATTCGATGAAATTTGGCACAGTGTGTTCTGGTAGCCCCCAACACATTCCTGTCAAATGTGGTACAGATCGGACCATACTTGGATATAGCTACCACATATACCGATCTCCCGATATAGAGCATTGAGTCCACAAAAGGAGCATTTTTCATCCGATTTGGATGAAATTTGAAAAGGTGCGATTTGGTAGACCTCTACACCTGTTTGTTGAATATCATCCAGATCGGACCATATTTGGATATAGCTGTCATATAGACTGATCTCCCAATATAGAATATTGTGTAGAGTATCTGGTCCACATTTCCTATATGGTCCAATCTGGACGATATTCAACAAAAAGGTTTAGAGGGGTGACAAAACGGACTGTTTCAAATTTCATCACTCTTTGTGTTGTACTATTATTTTTTATTTTTTTTTAGAAGAGAATTCATTACAATTTGAGCCTCGCGAAGCCTACGGCTTGTTCGCAAGGATATACAATGTAAAAGTGAAAAATTTGTAGTACTAAATTAAATACATTATTAAACATTACAAAATAAATAACAATGGAATGGACCTTAAAGGATTACTTTAATTACTTTAAAAGATTACAGATTAAGTGTGAGGCAGCCACTGCTGCTATGAGACTTACGGCGATGGGAGAATGGATTGAGGATGGGAGCAGCTCATACTATCGCGGTATAATCTTGGCAACGATAGGAAACATGGAAAGAAGGGAAGAGGTTTCCGATCGGATACCTGAGATGAACCTTGAAGTCGAGTGCGAGGCACTGCTGCTATCGGCACTGTCTTGGATTGACGGAACCCTGGTATTGCCATCTGGAAGATCATGTTACACGAATGGATCAAAGCTAGAGAACAGAGTGGGCCTGGGGGTATACATTGAGAACCCAGGGAGTGAGTTCTGCTTTAGACTGCCTGATCATAATACGCACCTGCAGGCGGAGATCCGGGCGATTACAGAATGCGTGAAGTGGTGTGGTGCTAACGCAAGGACGTCGAGTCTGAACATCTTTACCGACAGTAAAATTGCCATAAGGGCAATAACAACCAGGGCGGTAAGGTCACGAACAGTCTTGCAGTGTAAGAAGGAGATTAAGGCCTTCTCTGAGGATGGCAAAATCCGCATCGTTTGGGTGCCGGGCCATAACGGAGTAAGGGAAAATGAAAGGGCAGACGATTTGGCGGTGAAGGCCAGAAGACTGCCGTCAATAAACTTGGTTAACCTGAAGCCTTTCGCAACGGCACAGTCCGAGTTAAGGGAGTGGGCGGCAAATACGCATACAACATTGTGGAACAGCGAAACGGCCGGTAGGGCGGCGAAAATCCTATGGGGTGATCCAGATCGTGAGAAGACGAGGCTATTACTGAAAGGTAGCAAGAGGTAGGTCAGTATAGCTATTGGTATCATAACGGGACACTTATGTAAAATCGGTGAGGCAAGTGATAGCATGTTTAGGGCATGCGGGGAAGATGATGAGACGTTGGAGCATTTCCTTTGCCATTGCCCGGCTTTCGCGTCTAACAGATACCAGCACTTAGGTGGTGACACAATACCAGACATTAACCAACTTAGGGGAGGGGTATTGAAAACAATTAAGGATTTTGTAAGTAGCACAGAATTCCTAACTAAACATTTTCTTTTTAGAGGTTACTTTATAGATTTTGGAGCGCACAACAAGTCGATTACTGGGTTAGGTGTATGTCCATAATGGACTGGGGCGGATTAATATCTGCACCCTCTTTTCAACCTAACCTAACTTAGGTAAGAATCTTGGTCCCGGTTCGAAAGAAGACAAATGAACCCATACCCCTTTCGACGAGTCCTAGCCTTCAATGATCGTGGAATCGTCCATATAATGATAAGAGAAAATCCAGCGTTCCAACTCCCTCTTTAGGTTCACATTTCTTTGAGAACTGAATTAGCAAATGTGAACATTCGCAAGTTGTTGGACATTTAAAAGCTACATATCTAGATGGTTATTTCCTTTGGTAATACAATGGACTAAAATGTCCAAGTGCATCTGATTGCAGACAGGCCAAAAACCGCAACTTCTAGATGGACTCCATTAACCCACATACCAATCTCCCGACATACTTACTTGAGTCCAAATGACCACTTCTTGTCTTGTCCCATGGCGGTGCGTATACGCAACTCGGCCTTATCAAACTAACACGTGTTCACTATATTTATTCGATCATTAAAACGATTCTACAAGACATGAGATATGAAAATTGTTTGTTGTTTTTGGATGTTTGAAAAGGTTTTAAGTAGGTCCTTATATTTATCTCTCTTGTTTTGATTAAATAAATAGGGGTACATAATGGAAACTTTTTTTAGCAACTAATGAATTTTTTTTAATCACTGATCAGATAATTTTGGACTTACTACATTGAATTGTTCGCATGTCTAAGAAATCGTTGCTGTTTCATCCTTATTGTATGGCTGCAATAATTTTATATAGGGCAGCGAATGATTTTGTCTTAGACCCACACTACTGGCGCCACACTTTATGGCCCTCCTAATCTGATCGGTTTTAAAAAGTGATTATCGGCCAAAATTTTAATGGAAAATTATACAAAAACAGCTTTATTTTGCATATCTATACCGATGGTATCAACCAATTCCATGAATTTTGTATAAAAACAAGGTGATTGATTTTATTCACTTATAATCAATTGCCGATATAAAATTGAAAAATACGTTTATTGGAATTGATCACGCTGAAGATAGAGGAATGTGAATGTGAGAGATATGTGATCAAATCTATCCGTTGTCTGGCAACTTGTTTTCAATAATCAATTTATTAATTGAATTCCAGGAATTACTTGGTAAAATAGAATGAAAAATATTGGTCAGTCATATAAAATACTTCACTAAACGAAACTAATCACAATGCTGCCAGTAAGTACAGAATAGAACTACAACACATACCCTTCAAGGATTTTTTCGCAAATCTATTGCAAATTTGCCCATGAACATTCCACTAATCAACTGGGGCAAAGTTCTCAGATATCACTGAGTGCTGTATAATACAAATGTTAAGCTCAATGATAAGGGGAGAAGTTTTAACATGGGAGAAGTTTTAACATGGAATGGTACCCCCAAAAATGTCGCCTTCCATTAGGAAGGAATAACCAACGCTAACAATTTTTTCTGATGTTCTTGTCAGGATTCGAGCCCAGGCGTTACGGCGGCCTGTACCAAGCAAAGAATCTGATTAGTTAAAACTTATTAAAACCGACGCTTACCTTGGTCCCTTCTTCATCTCAACCGTTAAGGCTAACCTCACGGTGGTGTCACCTGCTGTAGTTGCCTTTAACACCCGTTAAAGGTTATGATCTAACATGTGCCGAGAAATCAACATGTTTTTATAGTAAGCTGAACCTGATTGGCTTTATCTTGGTAAAGTTTACTCTAATCTGGGTCCCTCCTTCATCTCAACCGTTGACACTGACCCCCAGGGCCATGGTGTCGAAAGTAAATAGAAGTAGGCTCGAAATGGGGCCTGAATCCGAGGATAGTACACTGACTCTACAGGAGCGTGATTAGACCAATACTTAGTTACGTCTCATTAGTTTGGTGGACTGCTATGGAGAAAAAGTGTTAAAAAAGGACCATACATGAGAGAACATTTTGTCTAGGCATAGGCGGAGCGATGAGGACCACTCCCACTAGGACACTGAAGACTATACTAGATTTCCGACCCATTGACATACAGATTAAGTGTGAGGCAGCCACTGCGGCTATGAGACTTAAGGCGATGGCAGAATGGATTGAGGATGGGAGCATCTCATACCATCGCGGTATAATCGAGGCGACGATAGGAAACCTGGAAGGAAGGGAAGATGTTTCCGATCGGATACCTGAGATTAACCTTGAAGTCGAGTGTGAGGCACTGTTGTCATCAACACAGTCTTGGATTAACGGAACCCTAGTATTGCCACCTGGAAGATCATGTTACACGGATGAATCAAAGCTAGAGGACAGAGTGGGCCTGGGGGTCTACATTGAGAACCCAGGGACTGAGATCTGTTTTAGATTGCCTGACCATAATACGGCCCTGCAGGCGTAGATCCGAGCGATCACGGAATGCGTGAAGTGATATGGCGCCAACGCGAGGATGTCGAGTGTGAACATCTTTACTGACAGTAAAATTGCCATAAGGGCAATAATAACCAGGACGGTAGGGTCACTAACAGTGTTAGGAGATTAACGCCTTCTCTGAGGATGGCAAAATCCCCATGGTTTGGGTACCGGGCGGAGTAAGGGGAAATGAAAATGCAGACGATTTGGCGGTGAAAGCCAGAGGACTGCCGTCAATAAACTTGGTTAACCTGAAGCCTTTCGCGTCCGAGTTAAGGGAGAGGGCGACAAATGCGCATGCAAACTTGTGGAACAGCGAAACGGTCGGTAGGACGGCGAAAATCCTATGTTGGGATTCAGATCTTGAGAAAGGAATAAAGAAGGAGGTCAGTATAGCCATTGTGTATCATAACGGGACACATAGGACCGATTTCACATAAGTGAGCTCGTAGCTCACTTATGTGAAATCGGTGCGGCAAGTGATAGCATGTGTAGGGCATGCGGGGAAGATGATGAGACGCTAGAGCATTTTCTTTGTCATTGCCCTGCTTTCGCGTCTAACATATACCGGCACTTAGGTTGAGACACAATACCAGACATGAACCAACTTAGGGGAGTGGTATTGAAAATAATTAAGGATTTTGTAAGTAGCAGGGTATTCCTAACTTAAAATTTTCTTTTTAGAGATTACTTTATAGTTTTTAGAACGCAAAACAAGCCGAATACTGGCTTAGGTGTATGTCCATAGTGGCATGGGACGGATTAATATCTGCAGCCTCTTTTCAACCTAACCTAAATAGAAGATTCGTACTCTACTCACAAATATCCATTTGACTGGGATTTGAGGTGGCTCTCTTCTATTTGGCTTTTTATTCCAACCACCATAGGATGGAGGTATACTAATCTAGTTATTCCGTTTGTAACACCTCGAAATATTGATCTGGGACTCCATATATTGGGTTGCCCAAAAAGTAATTGCGGATTTTTTAAAAGAAAGTATGTAAATGCATTCTTAATAAAACTTAGAATGAACTTTAATCAAATATACTTTTTTTACACTTTTTTTCTAAAGCAAGCTAAAAGTAACAGCTGATAACTGACAGCTGTCTAAAGCAAGCTAAAAGTAACAGCTGATAACTGACAGAAGAAAGAATGAAATTACAGAGTCACAAGCTGTGAAAAAATTTGTCAACGCCGACTATATGAAAAATCCGCAATTACTTTTTGGGCAACCTATATATATTCTGGATCGTCTCGACATTTTGATTCGAACTAGCCATGTGCGTCCGTCCTTTACTTAATATTGATGTATTTGGGACATATCGGTTCAGATTTAGATATAGCTCCATATAAACCTATCTCCCGATTTGACTTCTTGAGCCCCTGGAAGCCGCAATTTTTGTCCGATTTGGATGAAATTTTGCATGTAGCGTTTTGTTATGACTTCTAACAACTGTGCCAAGAACGGTTTAAATCGGTCTATAACATGATGTAGCTCGGGGATTAACCGATCTCCCGATTTTATTTCTTGAGCCCTTACAAGCCGCAATTTTTGTTCAATTTGGCTGAAATTTTGATTGCGGTATTCTGTTAAGACTTCCAACAACAGCGCGAAGTACAATCCGAATCGGTCAATAACCGAATATAGCTTCCATATAAACCGATCTCCCGATTTGACTTCTTGAGCCCCTGGAAGCCAAAATTTTTGTAAGATTTGGCTGAAATTTTGCATGTAGTGTTATGACTTCCAACAACTGTGCCAAGTACGGTCCAAATAAGTCTATAACCGGATATAGCTCCCATGTAATGCAGTCTCTCGATCATCGTTGTTCGGTTCCTAGAAGCTTAGTATGTAAAAAAAAGACCTTCAACTAAATTTGTTTCTTATAAAGTTGTAGGAGAATCCATGGTTTCCAAGATTCGGCCCAACCGAACTTAACACGTTATTACTTGTTATTATACTCTCCACCATAGGATGGAGGCATACTAATTACATCATTCTGTTTGTAACTTCTCGAAATATTCGTCTTAAACCCCATAAAGTTTATATATTCTTGATCGTCATGATATTTCAAGTCGATCTAGCCTGTCCGTCCGTCCGTCTGTCGAAGGCAAGCTAACTTTCGAAGGAATAAAGCCAGCCGCATAAAATTTTGCACAAATCTTTCTTATTAGTGTAGGTCGGCTGGAATTGTAAATGGGCCATATCGGTCCATGTTTTGAAAGAGCTGCCATATAAGCCGATCTTGGATCTTGACCTCTGGAGCCACTAGAGGACGCAATTCTTATCCGATTTGGCTGAAAGCTTGCAGGAGGTTTTTGTTATGATTTCCAATAATAATTTCAAATAAAGCGATTTAGGGTACTGACTTCTTGAGCCTCTAGAGATCGCAATTCCTATCCGATATGATTTAAAATTTTATATGACGTGTTTCGTTATAACTTCCAACAACTGTGCTAAGTATGGTTCAAATTGGTCCATAACCTGAAATAGCAGCCATATAAAACCATCTTGAATCTGGACTTTCTTAACCTCTAGAGGGCGCAATTCCTATCCGATTCGGATGACATTTTGAATGACGTATTTTGCTGGGACTTTCAAAAACTGTGGAAAAAGGTTGAAATCGGTTCGTAACCTGATATAGCTGTCATATAAACCAATCTAGGGTCTTGACTTCTTGAGCCTCTAGAGGGCCCAATTCTTAGCCGATTTAGCTGAAATTTAGCATGACTTGTTTCGTTATAACTTCCAACAACTGTGCTAAGTATGGTTTAAATCGGTCTATAACCTGATATAGCTGTCATACAAACCGATATGGGGTCGTGACTTCTTGAGCCTCTAGAGGGCGCAATTTTTATCCGATTTGGCTGAAATTTTGTATGACATGTTTTGTTTTGACCTCCAACAACTGTGCTCAATATGGTTGAAATCGGTTCATAACCTGATATAGCTATCATATAAACCGATCTGAGGTCTTGATTCTTGAGCTTCTAGAGGGCGCAAATTTTTTCAGATTCAGCTGAAATGTGGCATGGCCTGTTTCGTTATGACTTCCAACATGACAGACAAACCATTGAGATTTTTGTTTCAATACTAAGACAAAAATTGTAGCCAAGTTATCGCAAAAGCATTGGAACGCTCTTTCAGACAGTTTTGGCCTTGTGCAAATTTTTCATGAAATTCTTGATAAATTACTTTGAACAACTGAAAATGGTCTCGGAAAATCGGCAGATCGGTCAATAAGGCAGCGGCTCGGTCACCGGCAGGCATAGCAGAATTCAGCGTTTCAAATTTCAGCGAAATCGGGTAATACGTAAATGCGGCAATTAAGGGTTTAAGACTAAAAATCGGAAGATCGGTCTACGCGACAGCTATCTCGAAATATAGTCCGATTTGGACCATAGTCGGTTCGGACGCCGGTAGGTATAGTACAACTCAGCGTTCCAAATTTCAGCGAAATGGAGTAAAAAATGTGGCCGCTCTTTCCATGCCAGTACGACCACAGTGCGATGGCATAGTTAGGTGTATCGAAACACAACGGCTGGATTGGCTAGGTCATGTTGCCAGAATGGATGAAGAAGCTCCGGCAAAGAAGTATTTTGTAGGTAAACACGGTGGTACTAGCAAACCGGGACGACCAAAAGCCCGATGGAAAGATCAAGTGGTGGGAGAAACCTTGAAACTCGCTGTCAGCGATTTTGAAATGAGCGCAGAAAATCGCGGCGCTTGGAACGCTATTCTACGTTCGGCTAGTGAAAGAAATATTCTGTCATAGACAATTAAAGTAAAGTAAAACCAATCAGAACCGTTGCTTGGTCTCCATTATCAATAAAGGTGGAAAGGTAATTACTTTCCAACTTTAATGAAATGCCTAAACATTAGATTACACAGCTCTAGTAAGCCATTGTTCCAAAGTAACTGCTACCACATAAAACTCGAAATTTATTGAAAATCAATTTTAATTTATTGCAACTAGTATCGCCTTTATAGTAGCTACTACATGCATAATCGCTGCTTTTCTGTGAATAGTGGCCAATATATTGTATTTTACAGCAGTGGGGCCTTATATCACTTAAGCAGATAATATGAAATTACCTTTTCCATATAATACCCCATATTCTTAATGTGTGTTAGTTGAGCTGTGCAAGAGTTTATTTTAAAATAAAGTATTTGTCATAGAAATTTATTTAAAAATATATATCAAATTGGTTATCTGTAATAAATCTGTATAGAAATTCAGATTTACGGCCAATATACATATGTAAATTTATATGCCCATGGCGAAGTTGGTCGCTTATCTATACCCTAGGGGCGCTAACCACCTTCACATTCGCACGGTACACTCGTACCTATCATCGTCATCATCAAGTACTGCTAGTATTTGAGTATCTAATGAATGTTATTACTATTGCAAAAACATGACTTGATAATAGAAAACAAAAATGCCCTTATCAATCTGTTGCAATTTACAAAAATTACACCTAAAGATAACAATTAAAAAAACCCTCTGTCCCCCTTAATGTGGGAGAAAATTGTTGTGGTTTTTGTGTTTTGTTTTTTTTTTTTATCAGTGAGTTGCATGAGCTTTGGAATGTCACGGCACCATCAGGGGTTTTGGTTTTCAATGCTGTTAGATTTTCACTTGGCTTTTTCTCTTCTCATGAAAATTTTGAATAGATTCTACACATGGTGTGGTAGAGAAAGAGTAGTCTACCTTTGACATTTTAATTTGTTTTTGTTTTTTAAAGTATTTTGCAAAAAAAAATAGAAATTTTTAAGAGATGATATCAGAAACTTTTTGCGACTAAATATTTGTCCACTTATAGTAAAAAAAAAAACAATGGCACAGAGATTAATGAAAAATGTTACGCATATGGTTATTAGAAGACCAAATTTTAAATACTTAAAAAAGACTAAGTGATTTGGTAAGACTCGGCCATAAGGACCCTTTACCCTTGTCGTTGACATAAAACTTAAAACAAGTCAACAACATTTGTTGGTATAGAAGAAGTCTCCCAGTAAAATATGATTGGGATATTTGTGGGAAAATTTGCATTTGATATATTGCTGCCTTTTATATGACCATTTTTACACCCTCCATAATAGGATGGAGGTATAATAACATAGTCATTCCGTTTGTAGCTCATCGAAAGAATGAGCTGAGACCCAAACAAGAAAATTCCGGAACTGGCCGAATCTTATATACCATGGATCGCATTTGTCGAGATCTTTTCTTGGTATCTTTTTTTTAGGTAAACAAAGGATAAAAGAAAATAATTGCTATGTTATTGGAGCTATGTCAAGTTATGCTTCGATTCAAACCATAATTGAATTGAATTGATTGTTGGAGACCATAGTAGAAGTCATAGTGTAAAATTTCAGCCAATTCGGATAAGAATTGTGCCCTTTAGGTTCCCAAGGAGTAAATTAGGGAGATATATATGACATATATATGACACGCATGTTGAAGGTCATGGGAGAAGCAGTCGAACAAAATTTGAGCCAATTTGGATGATAAATCAAGATCCAAGATCAGTTTATATGACAGCTAAAACAGGTTATGGGCCGATTTCAACCATGCTCAGCATAGTTTTTGGAAATCACTTAAAAACACGTCATGCAAAATTTCAGCCAAATCGGATAAGCTTTGCGCCCTCTAGTGGCTCAAGAAGTCAAGATACCAGATGGGTTTATATGACAGCTAAAACAGGTTATGGACCGATTTCAACCATGCTCAGCATAGTTTTGGAAATCATAAAAAACACCTCATGCGAAATTTCAGTCAAATCGGATTGGAACTGCGCCCTCTAGTGGCTCAAGAATTCAAGACCCCAGATTGGTTTATATGACAGGTATATGAAGTTATTGTCCGATTTGAAACATATTTAGCACAGTTGTTGGAATTCATAATGAAACACGCCATGCAAAATTTCAGCCTAATCGGATAGGAATTGCGCCCTCTAGAGGCTCAAGAAGTCAAGATTCAGATCGGTTTATATGACAGGTATATCAAGTAACTGACCGATTTGAACCATATTTAGCACAGTTGTTGAAAGTCATAACGAAATATGCCATGTAAAATTTCAGCCAAATCGGAAAGCCAA
This sequence comes from Stomoxys calcitrans, assembly GCF_963082655.1. Taxonomy (NCBI): domain Eukaryota; kingdom Metazoa; phylum Arthropoda; class Insecta; order Diptera; family Muscidae; genus Stomoxys; species Stomoxys calcitrans. Next base: position 206,980,866 of record NC_081552.1, read on the forward strand.
ATCTAGAGGCTCAAGAAGTCAAGATCCCAGATCGGTTTATATGGCAACTAAAACAGGTTATGAACCGATTTCAACCATACTCTGCATAGTTTTTGGAAATCATAAAAAACACCTCATGCGCAATTTCAGCCAAATCGGATTGGAACTGCGCCCTCTAGTGGCTCAAGAATTAAAGACCCCAGATTGGTTTATATGACAGGTATATGAAGTTATTGTCCGATTTGAAACATATTTAGCACAGTTGTTGGAATTCATAACGAAACACATCATGCAAAATTTCAGCCAAATTGGATAATAATTGCGCCCTCTAGAGGCTCAAGAAGTCAAGATTCCAGATCAGTTTTTGACAGGTATATAAAGTTATTGGCCGATTCAAAACATATTTAGCACAGTTATTGGAATTCATAATGAAACACGCCATGCAAAATTTCAGCCTAATCGGATAGGAATTGCGCCCTCTAGAGGCTCAAGAAGTCAAGATTCAAGATCGGTTTATATGACAGATATATCAAGTTATTGACCGATTTGAACCATATTTAGCACAGTTGTTGGAAGTCATAATGAAATACGTCACTTAAAATTTCAGCCAAATCGGATAGGAATTGCGCCCTCTAGAGGCTCAAGAAGACAAGATCTTAGATCGGTTATTGACCGATTTGAAACATATTTAGCACAGTTGTTGGAATTCCTAACGAAACACGTCATGTAAAATTTCAGCCTAATCGGATAGGAATTGCGCCCTCTAAAGGCTCAAGATCCCAGATCGGTTTATATGACAGCTAAAACAGGTTATGAACTGATTTCAACCATACTCTGCAAAAATATTCATGGGAGTTCTTAACGAAAGGCTGCAATTGTGGATAGAGGAAAGAAATATTTTAGTCGAATATCAGGCAGGCTTCCGAAAAAAGTACTCAACTACAGATAACATATACAACCTAGCGTCAATAGTTCACATTAAGCTGGCAAAAAAAGAAAAAGTATACGCATTTTTTGTGGACTTCAAAGCCGCATTTGACAAGATATCCCGAAGCCTACTTATCTACAAATTGCACGAAATGGGCATATCAAATAAATTTGTTACAATAATAGAAAATATCTATCAAAACACCCAATCAGCTATATGGACAGGAGAAGAATTATCGGATTATTTTCATACCATCTCGGGAGTAAAACAAGGCTGCCTTTTATCTCCACTGCTGTTTGCACTTTACGTCAACGACCTACATGATAGTCTGGGAGGAGGCTTGAATATAGAATGGCTGAACATAAGAGTATTACTATATGCGGACGACATTGTAATTCTGGCCGACGACAAGACGGTACTACAAAACATGATATCCAACTTAGAATACTATTGCGCAAAATGGAATCTGGAGGTTAACATGGACAAATCCAAAATAATTATTTTTCGAAACGGCGGACGAATATCTGACCACGAAAAATGGTATTTTCACGGAGAAGCGATAGAAATTGTTTCTGAGTATAATTATCTTGGTGTTATAATTACACCGCAAATGAAATTCCAAAAGCATGTTAAAAGTCGTAATGCTCAAGCAAAAAGTGCAATAAACATGACTTGGAAAGCATTTCTTCAAAAGAAAGATATTTCCTTGAGCCAAAAATGGAATTTATATCTGGCGGTTAGCAGATCCATACAGTCCTACTCCGCACAAGTCTGGGGATTTGGAAATTTTGAAGAAGTAGATAAGCTACAGCGTTTTTTTCTGAAACGAGTTCTGAAGCTACCCGAAAACACCCCAAATTATGCTATCGCTCTTGAAACCTGCATAGAAAATAGTCATATATATACGCTACAACTGCATATGAAATACGTGGGCAGAACTATGTTTAAATATAATCGAGATCGACTACCGCATCAGCTATCTAAAATTCTACTGAACAAACAACTGTTCTGGGTTAAAGAATTAAATGAGTTTGACATCCACGTAATCGATGCAAGCATCAATGAAACTACCTGGAATGGAATAATAACATCGCTCACTAACCATCTAAATGCGTGCAGTCGTACAAAATATGAACAGAAGGCAACACAAAGCAACGAAAGAATTTATAAACACCTAGACTACACTAGGGGTTCTGAATATATATCCGATCGCTACACTGAAGATGATATAACTTGGATACTAAAGGCAAGATGCGATTTGATATACCTCAATGGAAGCCAATACACTGCCAATTCTAATGAAATTACCGAATGCACATTATGTAATATGCGAGCAAAAGAAAACATTCAGCATTTCTTAGGAATATGCCCAATACTGCGAGGATACCGGATGCAATTTTTTGGCAAAATTAGTTTAACTGACAGAGAAATCATAGATATTCTAGATGGCAGAGGAGCCTTGGATTGGATAAACTTAGTGAAATATTTAAAAAATGCACTGAAGTATAGAAAATTAATAATCACTGAATTCACATGAAATTTAAACATAATGTTCTCTTTACCAAATCTCAAATGTTTGTATTAAATTTACCGGCTGACGACACTAAGTCAAAGCCGTATATCTTATTTCATAATCTAATATTCGAAGTACGATTTATTTTTTAAAATGAAATGAATAAAGATACTACTACTACTACTACTACTACTACTCTGCATAGTTTTTGGAAATCATATAAAAAAGCACTTCATGTAAAATTTCAGCCTAATCGGATAGGAATTGGGCCCTCTAGAGGGTCAAGAGGTCAAGATCCCAGATCGGTTTATATGGCATCTTTTTCAAAACATGGACCGATATGGCCCATTTACAATCCCATCTCACCTACACTAATAGGAAGTATTTGTGCAAAATTTATTTATGAATAGATCGGCTTAAAATGGCATGACAATCAAGAATATATTGGGTTGCCCAAAAAGTAATTGCGGATTTTTCATATAGTCGGCGTTGACAAATTTTTTCGAAGCTTGTGACTCTAATTGCATTCTTTCTTCTGTCAGTTATCAGCTGTTACTTTTAGCTTGCTTTAGAAACAAAGTGTAAAAAAAGTATATTTGATTAAAGTTCATTCTAAGTTTTATTAAAAATGCATTTACTTTCTTTTAAAAAATCCGCAATTACTTTTTGGGCAACCCAATATATACTTTATGGGGTCTTATACGTATACGTATTTCGAGGAGTTACAAACAGAATGATGCAGTTAGTATACCCCGCTTCTATGGTGGAGGGTATAAAAAGTACATAAATTCTCTATCGTCTTGATATTCTAAGTCGATTTAGCCATGTCCGTCCGTCTGTCTGTTTGTCGAAAGCACACAAATTTTCGAAGGATTAAAGCTAGGTGCTGGAAATTTTGCACAAATACTTCTTATTAATGCAGGTCTGTTTGTATTGTGAATGGGCCATATCGGTTCATGTTTTGATATAGCTGCCATATAAACCGATCTTCATGTTTGACATCTTGAGCCTTTTGAAGGCATTACTACCACCTGAAGTGGCTGAAATTTTGCCCGTAGACTTTTGCTTCAACTTCCAAAATATAGCTTTATATAGCTGCCATATAAATTTATCGACGGATTTGACTTTTTGAGCCTCTAGAAGTGGCAGCTACTATTAAATTTGGCTGAAATTTTGAACGTAGTTTTCTTTTGACTTCTAACAGCCATGACAAGTATGGTCCATATCGGTTAATAACTTGGCAGAGCTTTTATATGTTTGCATAAGTCATTCAAAGAACCTATCCGATGCCATCTTTGGTGGAGAGTATATGAGATTCGGTACGGCCAAACTTAACTTTTCCTTATTACTTGCTCCGATTCCTTTTGCTTTATTACGATTATATGAATGTTTTATATATGGTTCAAATATACTCCAGTTTACTGATAATATTACAAACAATCGCTTGGCATTGCGTTGTGATTATTATTTTTCTCTTTTACGTTTACTTTTGTCCATTCTTGTACTGTCTCCCCCCCCCCCCCCCACTGAAATCAAGCCATAAATATGTAGTGCTTACATTAAAGTGGGCCTCAAAATTGAGATTCCTTCAATTATAAGCAATCGAAAACTTAACAATGGCATTAGTGATGTGGTCTTTATCAAAAACAAAATCTCTGAAAATATGCACGTGTGCAAAATTGATAAGATTTGTTTACAACTCTTGCCTAGAGGGCCATAACGGCTTAACCACTTTAAGCTTTTTTTGGTCAATTATGTGACCAAAGTAAGCCTCAAATTGTGGGACATTAGATAATTAGACACACCACATTCAAGTTTTAATAAGACTAATAAAATAACAGAAGGCAATTATTACATTTTTATACCCACCACCGAAGGATGGGGTATACTCATTTTGTCATTCCGTTTGCAACACATCGAAATATCCAGTTCCGACCCTTTAAAGTATATATATACTTGATCAGCATAAAAATCTAAGACGATCTAGCCATGTCCGTCCGTCTGTCTGTTGAAATCACGCTACAGTCTTTAAAAACTTTGCACAATTGAGCTGAAACTTTGCACAAATTCTTTTTTTGTCCATAAGCAGGTTAAGTTCGAAGATGGGCTAAATCGGACTATATCTTGATATAGCCCCCATATAGACCGATCCTCCGAGTTAGGGTCTTAGGCCCATAAAAGCCACATTTATTATCCGATTTTGCTGAAATTTGGGACAGTGAGTTGTCTAAGGCCCTTTGACATCCTTCGTCAATTTGGCCCAAATCGGTCCAGATTTGGATATAGCTGCCATATAGACCGATCCTCCGAGTTAGGCTCTTAGGCCCATAAAAGCCACATTTATTATCCGATTTTGCTAAAATTTGGGACAGTGAGTTGTGTTAGGCCCTTTGACATCCTTCTTTAATTTAAGGTTTTGGGCCCATAAAAGGCGAATTTATTGTCCGATGTCGTCGAAATTTGGGAGACAGTGAGTTGTGTTAGGCAAGTTCTCCTGTGTCTATGCTAATGTGAAGGCAAAAAGTGCACTCTCGTATTCTACTCCCGAACACCTTTCATTAGAGTCCCATATTGCCCGATCAGTCCACTTTGATTTTGGAAGGTTTTGGGCTTGGGATGGCTCCCTAGATACTTGGGTCCAATTTTTAATATCATTTTCATACTATACTCTCCAATACCTTTCATTGGGGTTCTATATTGGCCCGATCGGCCCACTATTTATATATATGGTATACTCCCGAAAGCCTTTCATTTGAGTACCATATTGTCCCGATCTGTTCATTTTGGGTTTGGGTTTTGGGCTTGGGACGGTTCGCTAGGTACCTGGACCAAATTTTAAACATCATATTTATATTCTACTCCCAAATACCTTTCATTTGAGTCCCATATTTTCTCGATCGGTTCACTTTTGATTGGGGCGCTACCTTTGGTGAGGTATTGGTCTTCGTATTTAACTCCCAAATACCCATGTTGTCCCAATTAGTAAATATGTCCTGCTGGGGGGTATTAGGGGTAGGAAGGCCCCAATACAGGGGGGGGGGGCAAAGAATACATTTTTATATCATATTTGTACTCTAATTTTAAATACCTTTCTCTTGATACCCATAGTACTTAAAACGACAAAAGTGTTCTATTGGGTGGTGTTTTTGGGGGTGGGGGACCCCCACAAACAAACCACAATAAAAGAAGAAAAAGATAGATAAAGACGCATGATTGCTCATGTAATTGGCTCAAATGTTTTGATAGAAAAGCTTTTATAATGATTTCCTTAAGCTTAAGCGGTTATGGGAAAAACTCTGGTGAAGTTTCTGACATTCAGTCATTTCTTTCATTATACCCTACACCACTGCAGGTGGTACAGGCCCGACAGGTGGTATATCGCCCGATTTTAACTTCTAGAGTCACAGCAAGCGCATTTATTGAACCATCTTGCCAAAATTTTGCAAAACGCTTTCCTCGACGACTGCCACAGTATCTGAAAAGTTTGTTCGAAATCGGTTCAGATTTAGGTATAGCCCCCATATATATGTTTGTCCGATTTCGAGAAATATTGCACTAAAATGCTTATTGTTTAATCAATTCTCTCAAAATTTGACAGGAAATATTTTCTTATGACTCTAGACATTACAGGTGAATTCCATAGAGTTCGGCTCAGATTAAGGTATCGCCCGATTTTCACTTCTAGGATGTTTTAATATACAAGCGCATTTATTGACCAATATTGCCAAAATGTAGCACAATGCTTTCCACGGCACCTACCACATCATCTGAGAAGTTTGTTCAAAATCGGCTCAGAAATCGATATAGCTCCCAAATATATGGTGTAGGGAATTATAGTCGGCACAGCCCGACTATTGCCCTTCCTTACTGGTTTTCATTTCATTTTGTTTTTATTAATTAACAATTGAAAGATTTCATATTTTTCATGTTTAATTCTCAAAATTAGGAATTTTCCTAAATAGGGAAATCTTTTTAAACTGGCTAGATTTCTGTTAAACCCTATTCTTGACCGTCATGACATTTTAAGTCGACCCATGTCCGTCCGTCTGTCTGTCTAAAACATGGTAACTTTCAATGGGGTAAAGCTAGCCTCTTGAAATTGTTCATAAATACTTCTTATAAGTGTAGGTCGGATGGGATTGTAAATGGGCCTATCGGTCCATGTTTTAATATAGCTGTCATCGAACATTTTATGTTCGATAACGAAGAACGTATGTACCATATGAGAACTGGGACCGGTCCCTATCACCAGAGGACCTATCCCGCGACATGTTGGGACCTGTCCCATTTCCTGTAGGGTACTTAAGTTCTACGTTATCGAACATAAAAATGGTAAAAAAAAGAACGACCTATAATTTGATGTATGACACGAACAAATAGCTATAGCCTTTTCAGAGATATAAGTTGACGAAGTCCCCAAAAGTCGCTAAATGGCCAACAAATCGAGATTTTAAAAACTTTGAGGCCCGAGCAGCATGTATTAAAATTTTCCAATTGTGCCTATATTTTGGGAACCTCGAAATCTAACAAAATTAAACATTTAAGGGTGTGCCGCCAAAAAATCGACATTGATTTTTTTATCTTTGAGATAAAACCACCCTAGTGTATATATTGGTATTGCCCACTTTACAGCTATAGCGTAAGTGTTGACTATTATATAGTCTGCTTCGTTCGACTTTTGCTTTTCCCTGTATTTTTTTTTATTTATACGCATCTTTTCCGAGTTATCCATTCACATTCATTGAAATAATAAAAATAAAATTCCTGGAGATTTCTCACAGATTATAATTATAAATTTCATACAATGCAATGATAAAATAGTTGGCGTATGACTAACATTTCATTGATAAATCGTATAACGCATACGCTATGAGGTTTTAAGATTCATGTTTAGTATAGTATACATACTAAGAAACTGTAATAGAATAGAAAAAAAAACAAGCATAGAACATTTTTCAAACAGCCAGTCACTCATATGGGTGCTCTCAATTTGGCGCGAGCAAGCACTTATGATTGAAAACCGCTTTTACATTTCATGATTACCTCACACATTTCTGCAGTCATTTATTGAATTCTTTGAGGGAATGTGAGTAGCATGTCATTCCAAAAGGGCAACAGGCCCTCTCAATACAACGAAACAAGTTATTAAGAAGAGAGCTTGTTGCATTCATTTCTCTCCATTGATGTCTCTGAACTTGCATGCATACTAATACAAACATGTATTGTAGCAATGACTATGCCCCGCCGTATGCCTATTATGTACATTTGTATGTGTGCTGTTTTAATCTTATCACAACTCATGCTCATGTACTCCCCATTCGCCTTTTGTTGTTGTTGCTGCCGCTAATGATAATTTGGTGTAGCAAGTGTATATATATGTGTGTGTGTGTGTGTTTGCCTATAGGCACATTGTGGTTATAGAAATAATTGATCGGCTCTTGGCAAAAACAAAAAAAAAACGACTCCACTACTGAACACAACAAAAACACACAACAGAACACCTTCGTTTGGCCATTCCATTTATAAGCAATTGTTGAACTTAAAATTGCCTTTAGTCGTACAAGAGATTTCAGAGCGAATAGAACACTAAAAACGGAACAAAACACCAAAAGAGAAAATTCGAAAAAATAACAAATTAGAAACAACTAAAGTGAATTACACATCAACCAACAAGTCTAATAATACGAGTAATAATAACAGCAATCAGATTTCCAAAATTAAAGCAAAACAAATCATTTCATTTTATTGTTGATATTAATCATTGGCAATGATAAAAACCCATTATAAAAACCACAAATTCTGAAATAGAATTCAACAAATACAAAAAGTGCTGCTATAAAACGCACAGGAAAAATATATAAAATTTATTTAAACGCAAAATATAGAGTGCTTGAATTTTAAAATAACAAAGTGACAAAACAAAGACAATTCGTTGTTTAAACTAAACAAAAGTGCTTAAAAGCAATGAGAACCCATTCTCTAAGTGAAACTAAAGCCATTTTAAGTGATATTTGAAAAAAAAAAAACTAAAACATTTGTTACTTATTATCTGAAAAGCACTCTGCACATTCAGGAAATCCTTCAAATTTATTTAGAAGGAGCCAAACAGTGATATTCAGACAACTCCAAAAAAAAAAGACAGTGAACTTATTTGACTTTTAGTCAAGTACCTTTTGTGGATTGTTTGCTTGGCTAAGTCCTACTTCAAAATATTTTCCAAAATATTTGCCAACATGAAACTAAAGTAAGTATTAGTGAAAAGTTTTTTGTTTTATTTTTAGATTTAAAAAACAAATCAGATGAAGAATATACTGTTAAACGCCAATTTGGTGGCTATAGGACAACATATGTAAACGTGATTAAAGCAATATATGGACAGACAGACAAACGGACGTGGCCATATGGTATCAGGATGTGACTCAGGCTATGTGTCCATTGAAATACTTCTTTATATTTTATATTCTTCTCCTAAGGGAGCTATATCAGGCTATAAACCGAATCGGGCCGCACTTGGCACAGCCATTGGAAGTAATAACTTAAAACTATCTGCAACATTTTAGCCAATTCCAACAAAAATTGCGGCTTCCAAGGGCTCAAGAAGTCAAATCGGGAGATCGGTTTATATGGGAGCTGTATCCAAATCTGAACCGCTATGGCCCATTTGCAATCCCCAATTACCTACATCAATAAGAAGGATTCTGCTAAAAATGTACACAAAATAAATTTAGTTGAAGGGCATAATTTTATTTTACATAACAAACTTCTGTCGAACCTGCAAGGATGATCGAGAGACCGATTTATATGGGAGCTATATCAGGTTATAGTCTGAATTGGATCACACTTGACACAGTTGTTGGAAGTCATAACAGAACAGCGCATGCAAAATTTTAGCCAATTCGGACAAAAATTGCGGCTTGAAAGGGCTCAAAAAGTCAAATTGGGAGATCGGTTTATATGGGAGCTATATATAAATCTGAACCGATATGGCCCATTTGCAATCCACAATGACCTACCTCAACATTAAGTATCTGTGCAAAATTTCAAGCGGCTAGCTATACGCATTCGACCGCTATCGTGATTTCGACAGACGGACGGACGGACATGGCTAGATCGAATCAGAATGTCGAGACGATACAGAATATATACACTTTATGGGATTCCCAGTTCAATATTTCGAGGTGTTACAAAAAGGAATCACATACCCCAATCCTATGGTGATTGGTATAAAAAACCAAATTGAAGAGAGCAACCCACCTCAAATCGCTGCCAAATGGATATTTGTAAGTAGAATATGAATCTTCTATTTACTTGCGGCACCATGACCCCAGGGGTCAGTGTCAACGGTTGAGATGAAGGAGGGACCCAAATTAGAGTAAACCAAGATAAAACCAATCAGGTTTACTATAAAAACATGTAGATTTCTCGGCACATGTTAGATCATAAACTTTAACGGGTGTTAAAAGCAACTACAGCAGGTGACACCACCGTGAGGTTAGCCTTAACGGTTGAGATGAAGAAGGGACCAAGGTAAGCGTCCGATTTGATAAGTTTAAACTAATCAGATTCTTTGAATGGTATAGGCCGCCGTAACGCCTGGGCTCGAATCCTGACGAGAACCTCAGTGGTGTTAATCCCCTCCTAATACTGGTGACATTTTTGGGGCTACCATTCCATGTTAAAACTCCTCCCAAGAGAGGTGTCGCAGGGCGTTCAGTCTCGGCTTTAAAAAGGAGATACCTTAACGTTGAGATTAAAATTTGAATCGAACAGCACTCATTGATATGTGGGAAGTTTGCCCATGTTCCTGTTTATGGGCAACTTTGCAATTTCCACTCTATAGTAGAATATTTACCTGTATATTTACCCCATTATCCTTAGATATACCTAAAATCTTCTCATTATTACTATTGTTGTTGTCCATATCCAGATACCACAAATGTAAGGGAAGGGAAGTCTATCGCAACATAAATCCTTCCCCCGATCTTTAGCTCTACCGATCCACTGGAAACAGTTTTAGCTACCCTTCAATGTGTGTAAAATTGTCTTTCTCAAATGGATACCTAATACCAGGAGCAGAGATATTTTAGAGCATCAAAATAAAATGCACATCCGATCCACTCAACAAAATCAATATTTTATTAACTCATATCGATATTTTGAGATTTTGCGGACGGACTAGAGCAATTTTATAAAATAGAAGATATAAAGAAAACATTAGCATTGGCTCACAAACTCAATACAGGAGATATATGCCACAAAAAAAATATTATTTTACTATAAGAGCTAAAATTATATATATTAAACTTAATCTTACCAAGCCCACAACTTGCTTATAATACAAAGACAAACAGAAGGTGTAATAATATTTTTTTAACCAGGCATAGATTTAACAAAGACATGAACTGCCTTATCTTAGGACTAACTGTGCTAGCTGTCGATCAATTTCGATTCTTATCTATGAGTCAACAATGAAGAACACCAAACAGTAAAGCCATTTACTGTTAAAATAATGTTGGGTTGTATTTTCTAGCAACAGCAACAATTAGAATATCATTGAGGAATCTTTGGTATATGAACGAATGGCAAAATAAACTCCAGTGGTATTGCAATTTACGTTCAATATACTTATTTTGATGCTTAAGTAGTACACCAATCATTAACATGCTCTGAAATGTTGTACTGACGGACGAAAACTCCAATGAGTTTCAGAATCATCTAGCAAAATCTTTAACCAAATGTTGTGCAATTTCTTTTAAACATTATCTTACTCTCCAGTAATGTCCAAATAATCAAATATCTACTCTTTGGGGTTTATATAACGTCAGAAATGTTCATTGCTATTACGTTTACCTCAACATTTTTGATGTCCTCAGATCCCTTTGTTTTATTTTCCTTTTTCTCTATCTCCTAGTTGTAACATTATTGATTTGTTCTCAATATCTAGAAATATTTATTTATGCTATGCTAATCAATGTTATCGCTTGAGATAACTATGTTTGAAACTTGTTAACGGCTACGATGAATTTCCTTCATTCAGTTGTCATGGGCTTTTAACTGTAACCACTGACCCAGTATTTCATCATTTGCGATGTAAATACATATAAGTAGCCACATCCGAACCATACTTATCACTCAGGTGTTATATAGTTATAAATAATAATTTTACTATTTTGGTATAGTTAAAAGAGCATGTGACTGAATACATTTACAAAACAAGCAATACCTACATCTTTGTTCATAGATTTTAGTGTAGGTGTGAAAGTGGGTGTGAAGGTAGACCATATTCAGCAAACCATTGAAAGTAATTCCCATTGACATTTACAACTTGTTACCTAGTGATAAGGTCCATCATTTTGATAAGTTCCACTATTTTGAAGGATCCATGTAGAGATGAAAGAACAAAGCCAATATTATTTAAGCAAACCTTGATAAGTAGAGAAGAAAGAACAATAAACCAGAAGGTAAACATCCAAAGGAGAGATTGTTGAATGAGTACTGAAGAAAAGAAATTGCCAGTTCCTCAGACTAAGCAAGACACATATCACCCCACTGGTGGACGCATTTCGATAATCTCATCGGCTCCATCCCGATCTATGGCCGTCCGTCTGACCGGCCTATAGTTCACAGCCTGATGTTCGTATTACTTATAGTTGAGATCATAAGAACAAATCCTATGTGAAATCTGAACTACTACTATCAGACTGTTCGCTGTAAACTTTTTCACTGAGTGGTTTTTGTGTTGGAGACGAGCTTTTCGTCTTCCATTTAGAAACAATATCATTGAAAGCTGTTTTTCTAAGTTCCCCGTGCTCAGGGTGTACTATCATCTTTTTCATCTGTTTGGCTTTTAACAGCCGGTCATGCGAGTAAATTTTTGTCCCATTGTTTTTCAAGTCGAACTTAATGACCAAGCGAGTGCAAAATCCAAAGGAGAGATTGTTGAAGGAGTCTTGAAGAAAAGAAATTGGCAGTTCCTTAAACTTCGCATCTTTACCTAAAAACAGTAAGGAAAGGCAACTGCATAATACCCTACCGATTCTAAGTGCAAAGTGGGAGCTATATCTAATTCTGAACCAATTTCGATGGCTCTCGGCGGATGTTTGTTTTCAGATGGGTTATTAAACAATCCGTATCAAATTTTTATCAAATATGTTCAAACTGTAATAACTCCGTTTTACAAATTACAACATTTTGCATATATGGCAGCTATATCTAAATCTGAACCGATTTTGATCAAACTTTTTAGATATTGTGGTAGTCGTTGAGGAAAGCGTTCTACAAAATCTTGACAAGATTGGTCAATAAATGTGCTTGCAGTGGCTCTGGTATTGAAAATCGGAGATTTATATATATATATATATATATATATATATATATATATATATATATATATATAAGAGCTATATCTAAATCTGATTCGATTATTTTAAATTCACCAGTAATGTCGAGAGTCTAAAGACAATCCTTCCTGCAAAATTTCCGTAGAATCATTTAACAAATGACCACATAATTGCAATATTAGTTCAAATCGGACGAACATGTGTATGGGAGCTACACCCATATCTTAACTGATTTTCAAAAGGCTTCATCTCTAGGTAAAAAAACATGCCTGTATCAAATCGGATAAAATTGCGACCCGTACTTTGTACACAAATTAACATGGACAATTAACATACCCTGTACCACAGTGAAGAAGTCAAATCCGGGGATCGGTTTATATGGGGCTATATCTGTTTATAGACCAAATCGGATCATACTTGGCATGGATGTTGCCAAGTATGATCTTCGAAATTTCAGCCAATTTGGATGAAAATTAGGGCGTCTTAGGGCTCAAAAAGTTTATATGGTCTGTTTTTAGACCGTTCAAATCGTACTTGGAATGTATGTTGGAAGTCATAAGTCAAGTGTTTGTTCCAAATTGCAGCCAAATCGGATAAAAATTAAGTCTTCTAATATACATCTCTTTATAGAGCGATTCGGATCATATTTGGCATGGACGTTCATTGACAAGTATGGGGTTAACAAGTTGATATATCTAGCATAACATTATGCAATAATTTAGTTCTATATAAGCTTGCTCCTTAAATCGTTTTGTGGAGAACAATATGAGTGGTTATAAAGACATTTCTTCAGCAACCTATTTTGAGCAACTTGCAATTTGCTTAAATTACATTTGGCTATGCTCATAAAAATATCCATAGCAACGATTGATTTGAAGATTTATGCGACTTTTCATCATTGAAACTGTATGGTTTCCATCGACGCAGGGATTTCGAATGATGCACTCTGTAAACTTCAACTAACGTTTTAAGCAATCAGTAATATTTTGACTTATTTTTGTGAGCCATCAAGGATACAATTTAATCATGACCTATTTGAGAATGCAATTCATTTTGCATAACTCAAAGTCAACTAACAACAAAGAACTAACCTGTGAACACCAACTTCTTATTATGGAGTCGGTCCCTTTTTTTATTGAACATTATTGATGAAGAGATTTCATATACAAACATACATGTACTATTTTAAAATTCATTTATACGATAAGTTAATCAGAAAGTCATTGCCATTCTAACTGGTTATATACAAAGTGAATTTCATACAATCATGTCCATAAGTATGGCGTCCACAGTTTAAATTATAGCCACTCAACCAGATGCCACTAATTTGATAAGAAATGTCTGAATGATGTTAATCAAAAAAGTGTCCATTAAAGCTGATTGATGTGTATATTTATTTCGTATATATGTATATATATACTTGGGTGGGAACTTTGTTATTCCATAAGAAAAAGAAATATAGTAACTAGGCAAAAATCCTTCTCCTTGAAGATTTGGTAGAAAACTGTTATACAGTTGATTATATGCGATCACGCTTTTAATGAATGAAACATACATCCAACAAATACAATACTTCAGTCTTGATATAAATAAAAAAATTTTAATCGAAACCAAAAGCCTTTATTAAATTTAATCAGAACTTTTATGAAAGCTTAGACCATTATCAATATACGATATTTCGAAATGTTATTTCCCATGACTCATTAAACATTAAAATGTGACTAAATTTATTATTCAAAACACCTCAAATCAGGATATGGTTTTGTTCTATTTGTAATACATTAATAAATAGATTGTTGAGTTTTCTTGAGGGAATCTATAAAACATATTAATGCAGTAAAATATGACAATATTTTGATGAATAAAATCTACATATAGTATTCAATCCTAAAATTCAATTTTTATGTTAACTGATGGTCTTTGAGCTAATCCTGCACTCCTTCATTAATGTTATTCTTATTTGTACTATAAACTCAATATGATTCAAATAAATAATGTAAGTTTTTCATATAAAATATTCTTGATTTCAATCAAAAAATTAATGATGTCAAATTTATATAAAATTAAAGAACAAAATAGGTAAACAAGCGTTTCGATCGGAAGCTTCGCATTTTATTAATAACATAGAAAAAATTGTTTTCACAATTTTAAAGATTTGAGCCAAAGTTTTTGGGTAGCATTTCCTTTAGGGAAAGATTTTTTACTTTATATTTAAGAATTCTTAACCCAAACAGAAGTTTTTTAGGTACTTAACTTTCCGTCTTTTTATTAAAGTCAAAAATGTTTTAATCAAGGTGTTTTCGAGAAGGGGTGGACCACCAGAAACTTTGTCCACATTTGAATATCAGATTCGTATTCTACTCTCCAGTACCTTTCATTTGATACCTATAATGCCCCGATCGGTCCACTTTAGATTTTGGGTTGAGTTTTTGGCATAAGGGAGGGTCCGTCCCCCTTCCGATACCGAAAAATTATATGGCCCATGTTTCCTTCCATACCAACCTTCACAATATGCGAAAATTTCGAGAAAATCGGTTCTGACGTATGTATGCGTGATTGGCTAATGTACCCATTTTGGGCGTTTTTGTGGGGGTGGGATGACCCCTTATACTTCGACATGAATTTGTATGCCAGATTCGTTATCTCCTACCGCATATTTTTCATTTGATACCCATATTGTCCTTATCGTTCCACTTTTGATTTTGGATGGTGTTTTTGGGGTAACGGTGGAGGATCTGCCCCCATCCGTTATTAATAAATTATGAAGCCTATTCTACTTCCTGACCATATTCGTAAACTACTCCCGAATACCTTTCATTTGAGTCCCATATTGTCATGATCGTCAAATAAACCTGTTTTAAGGGGTTTTGGGGCTGAGGCGGCACCCCAGGTACTTGGACCCAACTTTTATTATGAAATTCGTACTCTACTCTTGAATACCTTTCATTTGAATCTCATATTGTTCGATCGGTCCACTTTTATTTTTGGGTTGTACTTTTGGCGTAAGGGAGAGGTTCCGCCCCCTCCTGATATAAAAAAATTATATAGCCTATGTTTCCTTCCAGACTAACCTACACAATCGGTGAATATTTCAAGATAATCGGTTCAGCCGTTTTTGAGTCTATACGGAACAAACAAACAAATAAACCGAGAAACATACAAACAAACACAAATTGAATTTTATATATAAGAAGATATATCAACCGATTTTAACTTCTAGAGCCACTGCAAGCATATTTTTTTACAAATCTTGCCAAAACTTTGTACAACGCTTTCCTTGACAACCCACAACATCTGAAAAGTATCCCATATATATTTTCGTCCCAATTTTGAGAAATATTGCAATAAAGTGCTCATTTGTTAACCGATTATCTCGAAATTTGGCAAGATTTTCTCTTGACTCTGGACATTACTGTTGAATTTCATGGAAATCGGTTCAGATTTAGATATTGCTTTCATATATATAAATATCGCCCGATTTTAACTTCTAGAGTCACAGCGAGCGCATTTATTGACCCATCTTGCAAAATTTTGCAAAACGCTTTCCTCCATGACTGCCACAGTATCTGAGAAGTTTGCTCGAAATCGGTTCAGATTTAGATATATCTCCCATATATATATTTTCGTCCGATTTTGAGAAACGTTGCAATAAAGTGCTCATTTGTCAACCGATTCTCTCGTAATTTGACAGGAGGGTTTCTCTCTTGACTTTCGACATTACCGGTGAATTTCATAGAAATCGGTTCAGATTTAGATATATCTGCCATATGTACATCGCCCGATTTACACTTCTACAGCCACTGCAAGCGCATTTATCGACCCATCTTGCCAAAACTTTGTACAACGCTTTCCTTGACATCTACCTCAGAAGTTTGCTCCAAATCGGTTGAGATTTAGGTATATCTCCCATATATATATTTTCGTCCGATTTTGAGAAATATTGCAATAAAGTGCTCATTTGTCAACCGATTCTCTCGATATTTGGCAGGAGGGTTTCTCTCTTGACTTTCGACATTACCGGTGAATTTCATAGAAATCGGTTCAGATTTAGATATAGCTGCCATATATGTACATCGCCCGATTTTCACTTCTACAGCCACTGCAAGCGCATTTATTGACTAATTTTGCTAAAATTTGGCACAACGCTTTCCTTGACGACTACCACAATATCTGAGAAGTTTTCTCGAAATCGGTTCAGATTTATATATAGCTCCCATATATATTTTCGTCAGATTTTTGGTAATTTGCAATAATGTTGTCATTTGTCAACCGTAATTGCTCGAAATTTGGTAGGGATTGTTTAATAACCCATCTGAAAACTTCCACCGAGCTCCATCAAAATTGATTCACAATTGAATATAGCCTCCACATTGTACTTATAGGGTAGGTGTAGGGTATTACACGGCACCGCCCGATAGTTTCTTATTATTAGTTAATATCAAATAAGTATCCAAATTTAACAGCCTTGTTCCAATCCAAACTTTATGTTATTCTTAACACTATGTAATAACTATGAAAAATTCCACAGTTCTTATGGCTGTCCAGTGAATGATTCAGCATACCATGGAACTCAGTTTTATCTTTATGATCATACCATTTAATGTCTTTTGCAGAATGCACATTCCTTCACTTGTTCCATACACCTTTATGTCATAAGATATTCTAATAAAAAAAAAATGAAATATCGAAGCGTGACCAAGTTTTATCTTTATAGCATCGAACCAAAGTTGAATTTTTTTTTATTATTGATTGCCATTATATGGGTTATAAGCTTAAGCAACTATGTACTCTAGGCGCTCCATAAGGAAAGCAGTAACAATTTTCATATTTTGGACATGCTAATGCAATGCTTAAAGGAAGCCACGCGTTATTATCATAACGAATTAACAGGTACTTAAAATCAAATTCAAATTTCCAAAAATACGAATTCAAAATGCTCAAGACAACACACGAGGTAAGCCGTTTGGCTCAAGTGTGAACTTGGTTTATTGGCTACTAGTGGTGGCAACAGTAGAGCTCATACAGTCAGCTGGTCAAGTTTTTTCGAGTTTCATTACCCAAACGCCTCACGTCTCCAGCGGCTGTGGTTGCAGAACCTATTTTGAATTAGAAAATATTTTGCACTGATTTGTGAATAAAAAATTCACATAGACTCGGTGAAACCCACCTAACCAACAATGTGATGAATACCTCCTAGCAATCATAAAAAAAAAATCAAGAATCCCCGCTTGAATAAGCCGGCGGGCATGCATAACAAGTTCGGTATCAATCTACGTAACAATGAAACCGATAATATTACATACACGTACGCATACGCATACGTATAAAGCGCATAAAAGCTCATAAGTGGTTTCCGGTAGTGATTTCATTTAGAAACGCAATTATTTTTCTCAGACGTACTTGGAAAAGGTTTATCACTTTATCACTTAGCTAAGATCCAATTATTTTCACATTGTACAGATATTAATTAAACATTTTGCAAACATTCGTGAACAAAATTCCGCGACAAAATGCCTATGAGAGGGGGATTTTAGAAAATTCCCCTATTGTGTAAAGGTTATTAATTTTTCTTATTGATTCTTTTTATCAATATTGATAGGAGTAACAAAGTACGTCTGTAGCAGGCATGTCATTTTGACAATGACTTAAGAATGCCGAAAAATAGTTTTTGACAAATGTGATGTTGTTAACCCATTAACGACGGAAGGGGTCCGAAAGCGGATCCTTTAATCTTTATTCGTTCGACTGCTATCGTGATTTCGATAGACGGAGGAACGGATGGACGGACAGACATGGCTATGTCAAGACGATTCAGCATATATGTACTTTATGGGGTCGCATTAATCTGCAAGGCGTTACAAACGGACTGTCTAGGTTAGTATACCTCCACCCATACTATAGTGTTGGGTATAATAACTAAAAGATGCCACTATCTTAGTTTCTATTTCCGCAAATCTTGTCTAGCCTTCTTATATAATGTGATAAACCATGATAATCACAATATCCTAATTTATGTCGCCCACGAAAAACATATAATCTTGCAGTGCATTCATTACACACCCTGGCGTTGGATTAAAATAAAAAAAAAATAAAACGAAACAAAACAACACCAAAAATACTTCGTATTTGTTTGTAAACATATTTAATCAATTACCGCTCTTTTGTTTGCTAATTTTTTTTTATTTATTTACACACTTCCCAGTTCCATTCAAATGCTGTAGGTGTGGGATTAAGTATTAAGCACTCGGAACAAAAAAAAAGGTCCATAGTAAACACAGCGTTTATTAAACAAATGACGTTGGAACCATGGGTACATAGCATTCCCCCACCAAACGAACCACGGGTTCGTGAAATAATTTCGATTCTTTGTTAATAATAATTTTGCCAGACTGGTAGGAAGAAGATCTTTAGGGCGAGGGAGGGTAAGCACAAGGGAGACAAAAATGGTTTAGATGTCGTGCTGTGATTATTGCCGCCGTTATTGTTTCTGAGAACATACAAAATATTTTTGTCTGAGCAAAACATTTGCAATTAACGACAATTTTGGAAGAATAAAAAAAGTAAAAGCCGGACCGAATCTTATAGACCCTCCACCATAGATCGCATTTGTCAAATTCTTTGCCCGTTATCTCTTTATAGATGCTAGGGAAGCTATATATAAGGTTATGAACCGATTCGGGCCATACACGGATTGGATGTTGCAGAGTAAAGTAGATGCCATTGTGCAAAATTTCAAGCAAACGAATTGCGCCCTCTAGGGGCTAAAGAAGTAAAATCGGCAGATCGATATATATGGGAGCTATATCAAGTTATAGACCGATTCAAACCATATAGACCATATTACAGGTCATAGAAAACATCACTGTGCACAATTTCAGAAAAATCGGTTAAGAAGTCCGCCTTCTAGAGGCTCAACGATTGTACTAATCGGGAAATCGGTTTATTGGGGGACTACATCAGGGTTCGGAGGTCAGGTATCAGAAGGCCACCGTAGCGCAGAGTTTAACATGTCCGCCTGGTCTCGAATCCTGGCGAGAACATCAGAAAAAAATTTCATTGGTGGTCTTCCCCTACTAATGCTGGCACCATTTGTGAGGTACTATGCCATGTAAAAACTTGTCTCCCAAGAGGTGTCGCCGTTCGGACTCGAGGTCCCTTAGCATTGAGCTTAAACTTGAATCGGACTGCACTCATTAATATGTGCGAAGTTTGCCCCTGTTCGTTAGTGAAATGTTCGTGGACAAAAATAAATTTCAGTCAAATTGGATAAAAATTACGCCCTCTAGTAGCTCAAGATCGATTTATATGACAGCTATATCAGGTTATGGACCGATCTGAATCATACTTAGCACAGTTGTCAAGTGTCAAGATCCCAGGTCAGTTTATGTGGCTTATATACTTATCACAGTTTTTGGAAGTCATAACAAAACACCACATACAAAATGACAGCCAAATTGGATAAGAATTGCGCCCTTTATTGGCTCAAGAAGTCACGATCGCAGATCGGTTTACATCGGCTATATCAGGTTGTAAACCAATTTCAACCATACTTAGCACAGTTGTTGGAAGTTATGAAAAAAAACGTCATGCAAAATTTCAGCCAAATCATATAAGAATTGCGCCCTCTAGTGGCTAAAGAAGTCAAGTTCCAGATCGGTTTATATGACGGCTATATCGGGTTATAAGCCGATTCAGACCATACATGGCACGAATATCGAAGGTCGTAGAAGAGGCAGTTGTGAAAAATCAGACAAGAACTGGACCCTCTAAGAGCTCAAGAAGTGCATTCGGCAGTTCGGTTTATATGGGAGCTATATCACGTTTCAGACCGATTTAGATGTTATAGAAACAATCACTGTACATACTTTCAGCCAAATCATTTAAAAATTACGCCCTCTAGAGGCTCAAGAAGTATAATCGGGAGATCAGGCTTTGGACCGCATCTGTTGAATGTCATAGAAAACATCATAGTACAAAAAATGACGCCCTCTAGAGGCTCAAGAAGTAAATTCGGGAGATC
Organism: Stomoxys calcitrans; assembly: GCF_963082655.1. Taxonomy (NCBI): domain Eukaryota; kingdom Metazoa; phylum Arthropoda; class Insecta; order Diptera; family Muscidae; genus Stomoxys; species Stomoxys calcitrans. Next base: position 207,001,646 of record NC_081552.1, read on the forward strand.
AGTTTACATAGGTGCAATACTAGGTTAAGGACCGATTCAGACTATATTTGGAATGTATGTGTGAGGTAGAACAAGTCGTTGTATAAAATTTCAGCCATATTGGAGAACGATTGCGCCCTCTAGACCCTCAAGAACTATAATCGGGAGATCGTTTTACAAAGGTGCTATAACAGGTTAAGGACCGATTCAGACGATATTTAGCACATATGTGTGAGGTAGAACAAGTTGTTGTATAAAATTTCAGCCAAATTAACGCCCTTTAGAGGCTCAAGAAGTTTGCATAGGTGCTGTATTAGGTATGTATTAGGCACGTATGTGTAAGGTAATAGAAGTCTTTTCACAAAATTTAAGGAATATCAGATAAGAACTGCGCCCTCTAGAGGCTTAAAAAGTCAAGATCCGAGATCGATTTATATGAGAGCTATATCAGGTTATGAACTGATTTATACCATACTTGGCATGGTTGTTGGAAGTCAAAAAAGAGCACTTCATGCATTTTAGCCAAATCGGAAAATAATTGCGCTCTCTAGAGGCTCAAGAAATACAATCGTGAGATCGGTTTATATGGGATCTGTATCAGGTTACGGTTCGATTCAGACTATATTTGGCACCTATGTTGAAGGTCGCAGGTGAAGTCGTCGGTCGTACGAAATTTCAAATCGGATAAGAACTTAAAATGTACACGTGAGTGAATTTTCACTCACTAGACACGCACGATTTTTTCATTCATGCATTCAGACAAAGTAACAGTTTGGTGTAGTTTATGGGCTGGTGGCATCATTGGACCGTACTTCTTCAAAGATGATGCCTAACATCATCAGTTTGATCTATAATTTAAACATGAATCATCTTACAAACGAACAACGCTTGCAAATTATTGAATATTATTATCAAAATGCGTGCTCTGTTAAGAAAGTTCATCTTCAGCGACGAAGCTAATTTTTGGCTCAATGGGTGTGTAAATAAGCAGAATTGTCGATTTTGGAGTGAAGATCAGCCAGAAGCAAAGATGTGAATGGTGAGCGCTACCGTGAGATGATATCCAACTTTTTTTTGCCCAAATTGCAAGAGCTTGACTTCCATGACATGTGGTTTCAACAAGACAGTGCCACGTGCCACACAGCAAGCGTAACAGTGGACTTATTGAGAGGCGAGTTCGATGAACATTTTATTTCACATTCGGCACCGGTCAATGGGCCGCTTTTTTGTAGGGCTATGTTAAAGCTCATGTCTATACAGACAAGCCCGTTTGAATTGACGCATTGGAAGACAACATTGAAGCATTTATTCGTGAGATACCGGCCGAAATGTTGGAAAGAGTATGCCAAAATTGGTTTAAGCGGGAGGCGCAATCACGGTCAACATTTGCACGAAATTATGTTCAAACATTAAATTATATGGAACTTACTATCGGTTCAAATAAAGATTTCATGCATTTTTCTGAATTTTATGTATTTTTTTTTAAATTTCCTATAGCACTTAAAAACCACCCTTTACATATTACCAAACTCGGAGTGAATATCGCGAGGCCTAAGCTAACTGATTGTGTAAAACTTCAGATAAATCGAATAAAAAATGCGACTTTCATGAACACAAGACCTTAAATCGGGAGATTGGTATATATGGCAGAATTATCCAAATATAAACTGATGTGGACCGTGTGGTACATGAATGTCAAGGGCCTAACACAACTCACTGTCCCAAATTTTAGCGATATCCGACTATAACTGTTTGCTTTGATGGGCCTAAGACCTTAAATCGTCAGATTGGCCTATATGGGGGAAATATCAAGATATAGCCCATCTTCGAACTTAAACTGCCTATGGACAAAAAAAAAAAGAATATGTGCAAAGTTTAAGCTCAATATTTTTATTTTTGAAAACTGTAGCATGATTTCAACAGACACAATGACGGATGAACAGACGGAATGACTACATCGTCTTAAATATTTACGATGATCCAAAATATATATACTTTATAGAGTCGCTCAATATTTCGATGTGTTACAAACGTAATGACTAGATTAGTATACCCCCCATCCAAAGATGTGGGTATAAAAATGATATCTGATATTGCTACAAACTATCTAGTATGTAGGTAGAAACTATTCAATGAATGGGAGCAATTCTCCGTTACCAGACAGCACCATCCATCCACCAACTATACCATTGGAATTTATCTTATCATTGAATGAGTACAATAACCGATTGTATAGTTATAAGATTTTGTAACCCCAGACATTCGAACATCAAATACATAAAAATACAAATACACTAGGAAAAAGATCATACAATGGTGATATGTTTAAGATAATAATATGTAGACTGGAAGAACAAGTAAAAACTAAAATTGGTCGGGGCAATTCTTGGGTACCCATCATCATGGATTTTGCAAAACAACTTTTAACTATGTTTAGGTCGGGATTAGTTTGTAGAAATCAAATAGGGAAATAGTTGACTCATTTAAGGTCTCAAAATGATTTGATTGATTTGAAGAGGGCATCAGTATTTTCCACTCCTAAAAAAATAATGCACTAGCCATAAAGGAAATTTACGACAACTAAATCTCATTTTTGAACAACTTTGGACTTTGTTTACGATAAAATTTTAAGATCTTTCATGATATGCGCCGTAGAAATTCTTGCCGCCTTCATTTGGAAACCTTTTGGAGCGTATTTTTTGTTTGTGGTATTGTGTATATGACCATTTTTCTACCACAACCGCATTCCTACTCTAAGGGAAATGGGACAGGTCCCAAACCTGTCACGGGATATGTCCTCTGGTGATAGGGACCGGTCCCAGTTCTCGTACCCTTACATAGAAAAAAACCGCTCACTTTTATAAGGGTTTGCCACCATTCTAACACCGCAGGATATGTCCTGAGACAGTTCGAAAAGGATGAGTATACTTTGGAAGTATTTTTAAGGGAGATAACATTAGTAAGCAAATATATTAAACGGATAAGCAATTTTCAACATAAGCAATTTTCAACAATAATTAAGCGACTTTTTAAAAAAATAATCAACAATCATAAGTAATGACAAAACTTACATTTTTCCTTCCCTGTAGGATATGACAGGTAACTATTTCTCCAGTTTAGGATCGGTAAATTTGGAGCAATTGACTACACATTTCCCGTAGGTTACCAATACACTGACAATTACCCCATAAAAAAACCGAAAATGACATGCCTCTGACCCTCAGAAAATGAAAATTTCAGCCAAATGGAAGCCACATTTTGGCTGAAATTTTGCACATAGTATTCTGTTATGACTTCCAACCCAACAACTGTGCAAAGTACGGTCCAAATCGGTCAAGAACCTGATATAGCTCCCACATAAACCGATCTCTCGATTTGATTTCTTGATCCCCTGGAAACCTCAATTTTCATCCGAATTGACGGGTGATTAACCAGATATAGCTCCCACATAAACCGATCTCCTGATTTGACTTCCTGAGCCCCTGAAAGAAACAATTTTTGTCCGATTTGGCTGAAATTTTGTATATGGTGTTCTGTTATGACTCCCAACAACTGTGTCAAGTACGGTCCAAACGGGTGAATAACCAGATATAGCTCCCATATAAACCGATCCCCTGATTTGACTTCCTGAGCCCCTGGAAGAAACAATTTTTTTCCGATTTGGCTGAAATTTTGTATATGGTGTTCTGTTATGACTCCCAACAACTGTGTCAAGTACGGTTAAAATCGGCCAAGGACATGATATAGCTCCCATATAAACCGATCTCCCCATTTGACTTCTTAAGCCACTGGAAGCCAAAATGTTTGTCCGATTTGGCTGAAATTTTGTACATAGTGTTCTGTCATGACTTTCAACAACCATGCCAAGTACGGTCCAAATCGGTCTTTAACCTGACATAGCTCCCATATAAACCGATCTCCCGCTTTAACTTCTTGAGCCTTTACAAGCCGCATAAAGGCGTATAGCATATAGTGTTCTGTTATGAGTCTCAACAACTGCGCCAAGTACTGTCCAATTCGGTCTATAACTAGATATAGCTCCCATATTTTAGTAGAATCCATGGTGGTGGGTTCCCAAGATTCGGCCCAGCCAAAATTACCACGCCTTTACTTGTTAATTCTCTCTATATGTAAAAAATAATTTTTTTGACTAAATGATTGATGATTTGCAAAATCTTTGCAAACAATCCTTTATCAATAAAAATTATTATTTTTAAAATAAATAAAAAAAACAGAAAAACGAGGCGTATAGCCCTAGGCATGTTTACTCTTTGCTTTCTCAACAACGACTGAAACAAAGAGAATGAGAATATGTGTGACTTGCCATCAACGCTACCGTAAAGGGCTGGCCATCACTGATTTACATTTTGTGGGCACATACAGGGTGGCTGATGAAAGCCGCTACCAAAAAAAATGTAATAACTTTTTTTCTATTTAATAATAATAATTTAATAATTAATTTAATTAATTAATTAATTAATTTAATTAATAATAATTTAATAATTAATTTAATAATTTAATTTAACATGAATAAAAGAAAAATGTATTCCATACACCGAAAAAAAAATGTAGCAATATTCATCATTGTAGCAATATTCATCAGCCACCCTGTATACATTGAAATTGTATACATCTTTTTTCTTTCGGTGCACTTGCAGTACCATATATACACTTTTTTCTCATATATTGGAATGCAAGTGAATATTTCATATGGGTTAATTAACTTTTATAAGTGCTAACAGAACATGTGGCTCTCCAATCGCTTGGAAACAAACGATTACACATAACCATGCAGTGTTGTAATGTTAACGTAGCAACAAGGGATTTATACAAAAGCACGAGTAAATTGCAAGATAATCACTGATAAACTTAAAAAAAAGATAATAATTTTCTTAAGATCACCAACCGATAATGCATGAATATGAGTTTTTATAATTTATTGACACCATATGTTCTTATGATTAGAAGCCCGTACTGTTAATCCTTTTAAAGTTTACAATGTTAAGATAAAAATAAATAAATATTAAAAGATATTAAAATATAATATGAAGAGCTTAAAACTAAAAAAATGGAAATAAGATATAAATGTATGTAATAAACAAAAATATAAAAAACAAGTAATAGTCCGATTCGGACCATAAGTGCATTGAACGTTGAAGACCACAGTAGTAGTCATTGGGTAATATTTTACCCCAATTCTTATTCGGAGCAAAATCGAATAAGAATTCTTAACGAAAAATATATGGAGTGGTTGACACGATTTCAGAACGAAATGTCGTAGGGAAATCTGATGTTTCTACCGATGATGCTGACAGAATTCTAAACCAAAATTATAGGAAATTCGGAAGGGAAGTTCGAGTTGTTAAGACTTCTCAACGAATTCTGGATGTTCAGGATGGGTTTTCCGACTTGTCTTGTTGATTTCTGATCGGAATTATATTAGAATTCCTTAAGAATTTGAATGTTTTTCCGACTCGTCGTATCAGTATCAATTTCTGACCGAATTCTGGAATAAAACTTTGTAGAATTCGGATCTTTTTTTCTATTTGTCTTATCGAATTCTAACCAATTCTGAACAATTTCTTGCAGTATTCGAATGTGTTCTGTTATGACTCTCAACAACTGCGCCAAGTGTGGTCCAATTCGGTCTATAACCTTATATTGCTCCCATATAAACCGTTCTCCCGATTTGAGCCCCTGGAAGCCACAATTTTCGTTCAATTTGGCTGACATTTTGTACATGGTATTCTATTATGACTCCCAATAACTGTGCCAAGTACGGTTCAAATCGGTCTATAACTAGATATAGCTCCCATATTTTAGCAGAATCCATGGCGTAGGGTTCCAAAGATTCGGCCTGCCCGAATGTTTTTTCTGACTCGTCGTATCAATTTCTGACTGAATTCTGGCATAAAACTTTATAGAATTCCGATGTTCTTTTCGACTTGTCTTATCGAATTCTAACCAATTCTGAACTATTTCTTACAGTAGTCGAATGTGTTTTCCAACGGTTCAAATTTGCTCTTGAACATTCCATCAAGAATCTTCTTTTTATAGCCGAGTCCGAACGGGAGAAGTTTTAACATGGCATAGTTACTCACAAATGCCACCTGCATGGAATAACCAAGACTGAACATTTTTTCTGATGTTCTCGCCAGGAGTCGAACCCAGGTACTCAGCGTCATAGGCGAGCATGCGAACCTCTGTACTACGATGTCAGGTTATAGACCGATTTGGACCATACTTGGCACAGTTTGCAAAAGTCATAACAGATCATATCATGTGCAAAATTTAAGCCACATCGGACAAAAATTGCGGCTTGTAAGGATTCAAGAAGTCAAATCCGAAGATCGGTTTATATGGGAGCTATATCCAAATCTTAACCGATATGGCCCATTTTCAATCCCCAAGTTTACCCCTTGGGCTGGGAAGTATCTCATAAGGATACCTTGCAACGGAATGGATGAAAGCTAGGTATGAGGCAAGGACCTATAAAAGTCTGAGAACACTTGTTTCAAGGAAGAGCACATATATAACTCACAATACTTTGAACTTTCGTTGATTAGAAGAACAGACAGGATGACAGGACTGGTAGGAGGACTTTCCAAAGGGGCAAACTTAAAGAGGTCCTGTAATGATGTAATTGTTAAACCTTTCACTATATTTCCAGCAACTTTGTCATTGAACTTTTAATGTTTGCAGTGACACTACAGGGTCGAACTACTTAATGTGCTATAATAATATTTTTTTTATTTTTTTTATTTTTAGAATGCTGCATTGTTTGCGGTCCTCCAAACCCCCACAAAGTGATAAGCAAAGAACATCACAGGAGATCGAACGCAAATGTAGTGAAATGCATAAAAACTTTCGAGAAGATGTCAAAATTCTACTACTAGGCACTGCAGAATCGGGCAAAACTACAATTTTCAAACAAATGAGAATATTACACATCAATGGCTACACAGATGAGTAAGTACTTAAGATATGTAAACCCAATATAATGTTGGAGGACCTCAATATTTGAGTGTTATTATATGCAGATGATATAACTATATCGTTATATCGATATTGCAAAATATGATATTTAAGCTTAATGACTATTGTATACAATGGAATCTTATGGTAAGTCTGGAAAAATCAAAGATAATGGTGTTCAGAAACGGAGGTCCTGCAGACAATAAATGGTCATATCGATATCAGAACATTGAAATAGTAAATGAATATTGTTGCTTGGGAATTATACTAACATTCACGATGTCATTCACAAAACATGTTGAGAAAAAGGAATAGATTATCCAAAAACTGCATTAATTCAACGTGGAACGCACTGATAAACCGACCACAGGTTACCCTTTTGTCAAAGTGGAGAATTTTTTAGAGTGTATGCAGATCTACGCAGTCGTATGCTACTCAAATATGAGGCTACTCCTGGTTTGAAGAGGTGGACAAGCTTCAAAGGTATTTTCTTAAAAGGGCTCTTAAACTTCCTGATTTTATACCGAACTACATATTGTCGTTGGAAACCGATACAGTTGACAAACACTTCTACACGCTACAAATGTATATAAATTAAATTTCCAAGGCGCTGTATCAATATGGAATCGAAAGACTGCCGCATAAACTAGCGTTGAAGGTATGGAATAGAAAAATTTTCTGGGTAGAAGTGTTAGTAAGCAGGTTGAGCGAAGCAAATATCTCAACTGATAATATTATAAGAACTGCAGAAGAATGGAATATAAAAACTAAGGCATTGATGCAAGAACTCAAATTACGAAATTATTTGGAATTAATTGATCAAGCCCTAACAAGCGAAACCCGTTACTACAGATTTTTAAATTAAAATTTTGGCGTAGATTACATGAAAGATTTCTATAATCTGGATAAAATTTCCATTATGATGAGAACCATAGCAGATATACTGCCATTAAATGGCAACTCTTTTAACCGAGCGGTTAGTACACAGTGTACCTTATGTAACACAGAGCAAAATGAAACTATTCAACATTTCATTGCAATATGCCCAATTATGAGAAAATTAAGGATTAGATATTTAGGAAAGAGTCAATTAGAAGAAGGAGAGCTAATTAGTTTATTAAATGGTGAAGAAGATAATAACTGGGAAAAATTGTACAATTATGTTTGTACTGCATTAAATTACAGAAAATGTTTAATTCATGATATAATTCATATTTCATAAATATTTAAGAAAATATACTTTTTTTTGTTTAATGTAAAGAACTTTGCAGAAGAAACTCAATTGATAATTGGTTGTGACAGACAACTTTTAGTTATTGTCACATAGTCTATATGGTATTCTTATAATAAGTTAAAAGTTTTAATAATAGATATTTGTAAAGAAAATTTTAAGAATGAATAAACTATTACTACTACTAAACTACTACTACCCAATACATATAACTACAACTTATTACGACAGTTAAGATAGCTTTAAAGTGGGCATATCTGGAATACATATTATATTCTCGTTGTCTAACAACTCAATGACAATTGAAAATTCGCATTTTCTTGAGTATTGATAAATTTCTGCCTAATTTTGAATATATTATACCCAAAGTCACGTTTTTTTGTTTTACATTTTTTTCTTTGCAGTGAACGACGCGATGAAATACCTGAAATATATCAAAATATTCATGAGTCTATATATCAACTAGTACAATATATGTCCATACTGGGTTTGGAGTACAAATGTTGTACAAGTCAGCGAAGTGCCTCCTATATACTCTCGATGGGATGGGCAGCACCCGAATATATGAATGAGGTAAGCGTAATTAATCTCAGGGCGAGTACTTCTTTAAAGGCAATTCAATCGACAAACTATACCAGCCGTTTGTTCCGTTTTGAATTTTTCGAAATTTAGAGGGTGCAATTCTTATCCGTTTTGAATGAAATCATGCAATCATGTTAAACTTGGTTCAAATCGGTCAACAACCTGATATTAATCTCAAATAAAACGATCTGCTTACCTGATTTCTTGAGCCTCTAGAGGTAGCAATACAAATTCATTTTGCCTGAAATGAGGCATGCTGAACATTCTTATGCTAAGCTGTGTTTTTCGAAACTTATGTTCAACAAAAGTTTTAGCTTATGCCAACTCTGATTGCTTAATACTACAGACTATTGTATCAGATGTCATTATGATATTTCTATCGAATATAGAGAAGTGTCATTTTAAGTGGAAAGTTATTGATAACACAAAATAGCACAGCCTTTTAGAGAGGACCAAAGATTATAATACTTTGTTAGAGCTCTCCAACAAGAGATTAACTTCAACTACCAACGTCACCATAAATTCAACACAGAATTTTCAAGCAAACAAACCCATATGAAGCCAAACGCAAAACCGCCTCTTCTAACAAACGAGGACAAGATAAATATTGAATTTAACACCACCACCACAAGTGTTTTCCATACATTGTTTGGTTTTTTTCCACGTGTTTACTTTTATTCTCTTTACCTTTTCTTGGCGTAGATTTTTCAAAAAGAAAAACTGTATCAATGAGAGACTAAAAATACAATTACCAAAAAACCATCTACTTAAATATCAATGAACAAAAGTTTTGGCAAACAAATAAATTCAATTTTAAACAATCATAGCAGACCTGAGTAAGTATAACATTTGCGTCATTGCCAAAAACAATTTTAGACGCACAAAATTTAAATCTTTGTTTTTCATCACTCCCCAATTGAGGCGGCTTATTATCTTGACAGGTCGAAAAATGAAAATTTGAGATGCCTGTCAAATTTCAATTATCGCAAATTGATATTTGACCATAGCCATAACCAATGAGGTGATGATCATTGGTGGTCTGTTCTGGGTGACGTAGGATTCTAGGCGCCTAGTTGATAATGAAATTATGTGTTGGACAGTATTTTAAATGGGTTGATATTGAAGTTTAGTTTAAAAATAACAAAACTAAATATTTCAGCCGCTACAATGCAAAATTTTCGACAAAACAGTTAATGAGAAAAAAAAGTTTGTACCAGCTTTAAGTAATCTTTTAACTTAATTTTAAGATGTCCAAAGACTGAATAACCATTTTGCAAATGCAAACTTGCCCATGAACATTCCATTAAGGAACAGTGTCAAACTTCTCACATATCCATGAATGCTATCCGATTCAAGTGTAAACTCAAAGATAAGGGGCCTACTTTTTATAGCCGAGTCCAAAAGGCGGGCCGCAGTGCGATACCTCTTTGTGGCGAAGTTTTTACATGGCTGCCATACCAAAAGGTACAGTTCCTCACAAATGTCGCCACCACTATGAACATTTTTTAGATGTTCTCGACCGAACTCGAATCCAGGCGATTAGTGTCAAAGGCGGGCTAACCTCTGCGCTTCGGTGGTCTCCAAGATTAATATGTCAGGTCTCAACATGCAAACTTTTAAACAAAACAGTTAAGAGAAAAAGTTTTTACTTTAGCTTTAAGTTTTCGTTTAACTAAATTTAAGATGCCCAAAGACCGAATAACAATTTTGTCCTAACTATAAAAAAATTTTAAACTAAATTCAAAGATGACAAAATTTTAAAATAAAAATTTCCTTTTTCGACCGGTTTGTTTCTTGATATTAAGTATTATTATGAATATTCAAACTAGATTTAAAAATGCCTAGCATTTTTGGGAAAAAAATTTTACTTGATATTAAGGAATTTCAACGCAGCAAACCTTTTTGGATAACTCAGTTTATAAGAAACACAAATTGTTCTTACCTCTAGGAGTTTTTAAGCAAAATTTAATAATCCCCAAATGAGCTCTCCACACTGAAAAAATAAGTCCCAAAATTTTACTTGATATTAAGGAATTTCAACGCAGCAAACCTTTTTGGATAACTCAGTTTATAAGAAACACAAATTGTTCTTACCTCTAGGAGTTTTTAAGCAAAATTTAATAATCCCCAAATGAGCTCTCCACACTGAAAAAATAAGTCCCAAATTTATGAAATTTTTAAACAAAATTTAAAGATGCCTTAATTTTTGAAGGGAAAATTTACTTTTGCGAAAGTTTTTTTTCTTGATATTAAGTAATTTTAAACCTGCAAAATTTTGTGTATAACTCAGTAAAGAAGAAAAAAACTCTTAGTAACATTAACGAATTTTTAAATTAGATTTAAAGTTGCCTAAATTTTTAAGGAAACAATTCCCTTCTGAAAATCTTGTTTACTTGATATTAAGGAAATTAAAAATCTTTTCGGATAACTCATTTAACAAGAGTTACTTCAATAAATTTTTAAACTAAATTCAAAGATACCCACATGAGCTCAAATTTAGGAAATTCTTAAACTTAACGTAATTTTTTTAAGGATAAATTTCCTTTTGTGCAAAATTTTTTACTTGATGTTAGGGAATTTTTAACCTGCAAAATTTTGTGTGTAAAGAAGAAAGTCTTAGTAACTGTAATGAATTTTTAAACTAGATTTAAAGATGCTTAATTTTTTAAAGGAAAAAAATCCTCTTTTGAATTTTCTTTACTTGATATTAAGGAATTTCAAAGCTGTAAACTTTTTGGATAGCTCAGTTAACAAAGAAAAACAAAATTGTCCTAACTTCAAGGAATTTTTTAAATGAATTTAAAGATACCTAAATGAGTTTTCCACACAATTTTTTCCCCAAATTTAGGAAATTCTTAAATTAAATGTAAAGATGGCTAATTTTTTAAGGAAAAATTTCCTTTTTTAAACCCGCAAAAGATTTTGAACCTTCAAATGGCAACTCATTTACGAAGAAATAAAACTTAGCATAACTTTAAGGATTTTTTAACAAAATTTAGTAAGCCCTTGCACACTTCGAAAAAGAGATTATCCCAGTATTAAGGAACTTTTTAACTAAATTAAAACATGTTCAATGATCTCTCTACACTGAAGAAAGTTTTACTAACTCTAAGGAATTTTCAAAGGAAATTTCAATATGCCTGATTTTATTAGGGACAAATGATGACAAATCATTTAAGAAGAAAAAGATGTGTCCTAACTTTCAAAAATTTTAAAAACATTGTGAATTCAAAGACACCAAAAGAGCTCTCCACACAACGAACAAATATTGTTCTAAATGTAACTTTAAGCCAAAGATTATAAACTCAATTTAAAGATGTCGATTTTTACAACTTTCTAAGAAAATATTTCCTTTGGTGAAATATTTTTTACTTGATATTAAATAAATAATATCCTAAATAGAAGTTCAATAGATGCTTAAACATGCTTCTGATCTCTAAAAACAAAAAATTTTAAATGAAGTTCCAAATATCGTTGAATTTTAGGAAATTTTCTTTTGGATAGGGATAACTTTGTACCATAGTTAAAGACGCGGAAAAGCATTTCACGTTGTAGTGTCCTAATTTTTAATTCTTCGTAAGTAAAGGTGCATAGTTTTAGTATAGTATTTTTCAAATTGAGAGTCATGTGTGAAGTTAAATGATGAATCAGTTACGGAAAGCTGTATCCGTTAGAATATAATGACTTAGGTTTAAAGATAGCGTCTTTATTTTGATGACAAGCTTCTTTGGTAATCATTACTTCTTTAAAGGAAAAAATCTTTAACTTTGAGTTATCTTTTTTTTGTGTGCACTGAAAAAGCTTTTTTTACGCTAAATTTAAAAATTCCCCAGAAACCAGCATTTAGAATTGTAGCCAAATCGGTAAAAAGTAAAAAAAGTATTAAATTCGGCGAACTTTGGTTACCCAAAAGATTTCGTTAAAGTACGGTTAAAAATTCACGATTCTGAACCTATAGTAGATATACAGAAGTATGGTTCGATATGGACCAAACTCGCCACAACTCACTGTTTAAAATTTCAGCAAAATCTGGTAATAAAAGAGTCTTATATGGGTTCCCATAAATCGGGAGATCGCTATATATGGCAGCTATATCCAAAACGATCTGATCTGCACCATATTCGGGGATGATGTATAGAGATTTAACATAGCTCGCTCTACTTAATTTCAGCAAAATCGGGGTATAAATACGCCATTTTTTGGGTGAAAGACCTTCAATCGGGAGATCGGTCTATATGGAGGCTATACCCAAATATAGTCTAATCTAAACCGTACTTGACACGGATATCGGAAGGATGAACACAGCTTACTGTGTTATATATCAGGGAAATCGGGCAATAAATGTGACTTAATGTGCCTAGGACCTTAAATCGGAAGGTAGGTCTGTATGGGGGCTATATTAAGATAAATACCGATTTGACCCATATTGAGCACAAATGTCTAAACTTTAGCCCAATCGGGAATAAATACAGCTTTTATGAGCAGGAGACCTTCAATCGGGAGATCCGTTTATATGGGGGCAATATTAAGATATAGACTGATATGAACAACTTTCATCACAGATGTCGACACAGAAGTCATTGTGCTAAATGTGGCTCTAATGAGCCTAGGACCTTAAATCGGGAGATCGGCCGTTATGGGGCCTATATTAAGATACAGACCGATCTGGAGCATATTTGGCACATTTTGGCACAGATCGGTCTATTTGGGGCCTATATCAAGATACAGTCCGTTATAGCCCATTTTCGAACAAAACCTGCCAATGGACAAAAAAGAATGTGCGCAAAGTTTTAGCTTAATACCTTCGTTCGTTAAAGACTATAGCGAACGGACTGACTTGGCTACGTAGTCTTATATTTTCACGTCGGTCTTATTTTCACGGTCGGAAATTAATAATTCGATGTGTTGCTAAATATGGAGCTGCTGTAATTTTTGCTTCAATACGAAACATTTTCTGCTGTTTTCAGATTGTAAACTGATGATTGTAGTTCTTAATGTCAAAAATGCTTTAAAACCCTGTATTACATCTTGTGTTTTAGTTTTAATGTTTTTCAGAACATTTTCTACAAATTAAAATTTTTTGAATGATTCCAATTGACATAGGCAAATTTTTGGCAAAAATTCTTTTTGACTATTAACAAAAAATCAACTCCTAACATAGTATAAAATATACAATAACTTCCAAGAAGTTGCCTAACTCTCGTTTTGATCTTCAACATTTTGAAACTGTTTCCTTCAAAGGTTGAACATTTTTAGTTTAAAATCGGCAAACAGTTTCCCGAAATCCCTGCTAATCCTTTTGGTGACTTCAACAGATAATGTGATTTATATGGAACTACGTTATCAGCCGGAATCGATATTGCTACTTTTGGAAATTTCACAGAAACAGTGCTATCACTGGAGTTCGCCAAATCGATTAATAACTACTTTATATGCTGAAGTTCCACAGAATTTGCAATATTAGTGGAAGTCGTCAAACATTCTTGTAATCAGTCGAAGTCGTGTTAATCCATTTAACTGATGACAAGGAGAGTTCCACAGAACTCGTGATATCACCAGCCAAACAGATTCGCAAGCCAAGCAATTATAATGTTGATTCTGCATTTAATTTGAAATAACACACAAATTATACCTATTTTTGTATATATTATATCTCTTTGCAGTGAACTACCTAATTCAATAATTTCCCGTTATTATCTCTCTCACTGCCAAAAGCATCTTCATTAGAAGCATTGTCCATTCCCTTCGAATTGGCAATTTTAATTAAAAAAGCTTACAAAATCTTATAAAATTGCATTTCTTCTTAAAAGTTGTTCGTTGATAGTAACACTTATCTTGCTCTATGGAAAAAAATTCTAAACTAAATAAATTATCAATAAACCCATTTAACAACAGATAACAATGGAAAATAACTAAATCCCACAAAATAAACACAAAGTCCCATGCTGACGATAATTACAAAGTTCCCCCAGTGACCCTCATTTCTGAAAGTGGCTTTTTGCTTAGTGGTAGTGTTGAGTTGTGGCAGCAGGTTCATTGAACCATCTTCCATTTGGTAGTGAAGTTACAGCTACAGCTAAATTATCTTTCGACCATTAACCTGTATTTTCATGTAATCAGAAAATAAGTAATTTCTGCAAATATTATGCTTACATTGTCACGGTTATGTACACAAGGTCAAGATATATTCTTATTTTAAGTAGAAAAATTAAACTTTTGCTTTACAATGTATTTATTAAGAATGTTTGATCTGAATGTGTTCCTTTAAACTTAAAGTAATGGGATTTAGTTCAAAAACCAAGTTGTATTTTTATTTTAAGAAAAAAAAAGGAACTGTTGCTGTTCAACAATGTTTTAGCATTGAATGCAACATATTTAATTGCGATATAGTAGATTGATCTGTTGCACTGTTCTTCATTACAGTTTAAAAGTTATTTATTTATTTATTAATGCAAATTTTGTCCATGGCTAATGTTCTCATTAGGGGAGGGATGGCAACTCAGACATTTCGACTCAATTATGGATATCAAATTCGTACTTCACTTCCAAATCCCTTTAATTTGAGCCCCATATCGCCATGCCCGGTAAATGTGAACCGATTGGAGGGTGTTTTGGGGCTGGGGCGGCCACCGGCACTTTGCACTGAAAATGGATATCAAAGATAGATATCGTTCTTTATCCTCAACGGAAATGAAGTTCAGTTTAGGGGATGCTTTAGGGTGTATCCCAATACAAATTTTAATGTCATATTCGTAATCTACTCCCTAATACCTTTCATTTGGCTATATGGGACATCCATGGTCGGCTAATATCCCTATTTGGGAGTTTGCGACCTCCAATTACTTGGACCTAATATTTTATGCCATATTTGTAATCTTCTGCCTAATACTTTTCGTTTGAGTTCCATATTGACATGAAATTCGAATATATCTGTTTAGAGGAATTTTAGGGTTGAGAATGTCCAATCTGATTATTTACTTTTTAACTTCAATTAATGGGATTTGGTTTATAAACATTCTAATAAGGCGATGCTTAAAGCTTTCATTTGCTGTACGACAATGTTTTGAAATTGAATACAGAAGTTTCAACTCTTATATTGTTCTTCATTACAGCTTGAAAATTATATTTACAATATATTTAAAATCAGAATGTTTGATCTGATAGTGTTCCTTCAAAGTTAAAATGATCGGATTTAGTTTAAAAGTCAAAGAGTATTTTGGTTTTAAGAAGAATAATTTTCGTTCGAATATGTTTTCGAATTGGATACAACAGATTTAATAGCAATATTGTAATTTGAACTGTTGTATTGTTCATCATTACAGTTTAATAGTTATATTTACTATATATTCAAATTCAAAGTGTTCGATCTGAATATCTAGTTTTTAACTTCAATTAATGAGATTTGGTTTATAAATATTCTATTGAAGTGACACTTAAATTATCTTAACTCTATAAAGCTAGAAACAATACGCTTTCATATGCTGTTCGACAATGTTTTGAAATTTAATACAGAAGTTTGAACTGTTGCATTGTTCTTCATTACAGCTTGGAAGTAATATTTACAATAATCAGAATATTTGATCTGATAGTGTTCCTTTAAACTTAAAATAATGGGATTTAGATTCAAAGTCAAAGTGTATTTGTGTTTTAAGAAGAAAAATTTTTGTTCGACAATGTTTTAGTATTGGATACACAAGATTTAATAGCAATATAATAGTTTGAACTGTTGTGTTGTTCTTCATTACAGTTTAATAGTAATATATACAATTTATTCACATTCACAGTGTTTGATTTGACCATTTAGTTTTAAACTTCAATTAATAGGATTTGGTTTAGAAATGTTCTAATGAGGCGATACTTAAACTATATTAACTACTATAAAGCTAGAAACTATTGTAAAAGCTTTCATTTGCTGTACGACAATGTTTTGAAATTGAATACAGAAGTTTGAACTCTTGTATTATTCTTCATTACAGTTTAAAAGTAATATTTACAATATATTTTAAAATCAGAATGTTTGATCTGATAGTACTCCTTCAAAGTGTATTTTTGTTTTAAGAAGAATAATTTTAGTTCGAATATGTTTAAGAATTGGATACAACAGATTTAATAGCAATATTGTAATTTGAACTGTTGTATTGTTCTTCATTACAGTTTAATAGTTATATTTACAATATGTTCACATTCAGAGAGTTCGATATGAACATTTAGTTTTGAACTTCAATTAATGTGATTTGTCATACAAATATTCTAAAGAGGGCATATTTAAACTATATTTACTACAATAAAGCTAGAAATCGTAAGCATTGATTTTAAAACTGAAACCAGATAACAATGGATAGATGGATACATGAATACGGCAATATATTCACTTGGCTGTTATGAAAATCTTAGACAATAAAGCTATTTTCATGCGGCTGTCTGTTCGTTGCAATCATCCTACAGTTTTAAAACCATAGCTTAAAGTTTAAAAATATTTGAAGTTTAACAGTTTTCCATTGACGTGGATTATTGTATACATCAAATGCGACTAACAATACCCATCTTTTCACAATTGCAAATCATTACAACCAGAACATAAAAACAATCCGCTACACTATTTCTTCACTGTGATAAAGATTGTCATATATTAATAGCAAACACTATATTATTTCTGGAAAATCCCTCTAAGGTTACAATTTAATATACACAATACTCGTATATAAATCAAAAAAGTATATATTAATCGTCTTGATACCCATTTATGTAGCAATCTAATAGAGATAAGATTAAAATGCTGAAGTTCTGTTATATTAATAATAATAATAACAATTGGACACGTACTAAATAGAATTCTCCTTTATTGGGTGATTTTTGTTGCATTTATGTTGTGCGTAAAGAAGGCAAATCTTTTATTATCACAGATTGTACAAATCTTTAAGAGTTGTAGTACTAACATTTCTCTTTTGTTCTTATTCTTTTAGGAATATTGCGATCATGTCATCACATTGTGGAATGATTTCGGTATAAGAACATGCTATGAACGTTCAAATGAATTTCCTCTTTCGGATAGTACAAAATAGTAAGTATTGAAAAATTTTGTAGCATTAAATGAAACATAAAAACAAGTTAGGAAAGGCAAAAGTCGGGCGGTGCCTACTTTACAATAACCTACGAAAATGCAAATATGCCCATGAACATTCCATTAAGGAATACCTACACCTACCCTAGAAGTGAAAATTGGGCAATAGCACAATATGGACCCTACGTCTAATTCTTTACCGATGACAAATGTTTACAGATGGGTAATAAAGCAATCCGTACCAAATTTCCAGCAAATCTTTTCAACATTTCTTATAACTAAGACTTCTTAAATGAAAATAGGGCGATGCATATATATGGGGCTATATATTTATCTAAACCTTAACATGTCAACAGTCAGTCATAAAAGAACCAATTGTGCCAAATTTTAAAGGGTCGGTTGAAAAAAATGGAAACTAGATCGAAATCAGAGCCAATTTCTATCAAATCCCAAAAGAAATGTTGGGCAACATTTTGGGAAGAACGGTTGATAAATGGGATGGTAGAGAACTAACAAGATATATGTGGGAGTCGATTTTGACCAAGGTACGGACATAGTGCACAGATAACAAATAAAAACGTATTAAGTTCGGCCGTGGCAAGCTTTTGATACCCACCACCATGGATATATTTATTATAACACTTCTATATCCATATTAAACCCAAATATAGTCCGATCTTAATCATGTTTGGTTCAGGTGCCGAGAAGCTCTATATAAGTAACAGTTACTTTCAGCTTCAGCGAAATCGGATAATAAGCGCGCCGCTCATGTGATTAAGCCTCAATTCGGATGATCGATCTATATGACATCTATATCTAAATATGGTTCGATCTGGACAATACGTGGTTGTCGGGAGTCTTAAAGCAACTCACTGTTTTAAATTTCAGCAAAATCGGATAATAAATGCGCCTTTTATGGTCTTTAGGCCGTACAGCTGAAGATTGGTCTCTATGGCGGCTATGTCTAAATTTAGCCCGATCTGGACCATTTTCGCGACAGATATTAGGAGTCTTAATACAACTAACTCACTGTTAAAAAGCGTAATAAAAATTTAAAAAGTGTAAAATATTATGTAAAAAAGTGTAAAAATCTAACTACGTTTTTTTTAATTTTTCAACTTGATCCATAACTTAAGGAAAAAATTTGCTATTGTAGCTTAGAATTAGGATTTTTTTTTGGAATAATTAAAAAAAAACCCAAGAAAATCACAACGAGTGAACGAATTGACAAAAACTAATGGGGCGTCGCCATTGTATGTTATTCTATTGATATTTTCGTCCAGCTGTTGATTGGTGGAACCATCAGAACGCCGAGGTTTAAATCAGGGGTGGAACTACCTTTTTATATATGTTTTTGGTAACCTAAAAAGCACCAAATCTGGTGCGAAAAGCATTAAGTTGGCATCCCTGATTTGGACTGTATAGTTCTAAAATATAGAATGTGATTGTAGCACAGAGGTTAACATGCCCGCCCATGACCCCAATAGCCAGAGTGCGAATCCATGGAAGAGGTGTCGCACTGCATGGAAGAGGTGTCGCACTGCGGCACGCCTTTCGGACTCGGCTATATAAAAAGGTTCCTTATCTTTGAGCTTAAAACTTGAACCGGGCAGCACTCATTGATATCTGAGAAGTTTGCCCCCGTTCCTTAATAGAATGTTCATGGGCAAATTAGCATTTTGTTCTAAAATCCAAAATAATACAATATATATCTTACATGGTTTTTATTTTATATTGTAACTAACCATTTTCGCTCTTCTTTTTTTCTCTTCTTGCAGTTTTCTGGATAATTTTGAACGCATCTCCCAGGATAACTATATACCTACCACCGAGGATATTCTACACAGTCGTAAAGTTACAACCGGCATTCATAACATCTCCTTCCGTGTGCCCATACCAGACTATTTGGGTGGCGGTGAACAAGTTTTCCATATGTGGGATGTAGGCGGTCAACGTAATCAGCGCAACAAATGGATACAAGTTTTCGATGGCATACATGCGGTACTCTTCCTCATCTCATGCAGTGATTTCGATCAGTCACTACTAGAAGATGCATCCCAGAATCGGCTGCAGGAGGCTTTAAATCTTTTCCGTAGCGTTTGGCAAAATCGTTTCTTGGCCGCTGCTGGTTTTATTGTATTCCTTAATAAACAGGATATTATGGAGCGTAAAATTGCCTCAGGCAAACACATTGTCGATTATTTCCCAGAATTTGAGGAGTTCTGCAACAGTCCACAGGCGGAAAGTTGTTTCGATGAATGTGATTGGACCAAGAAGTTTATAAAACAAAAACTTATTGATATCACTGAGGAGCCTGTCAAACGACCATCTCGTAATCTCATCAACCATCAGACGAAACGTGAATGTTACTACCATTTCACAGTGGCCACCGATACCTGTTGCATACGCAAGGTGTTCAATGATGTGCACCAGATGATATTACATGATAATTTGGCGCAAATTGGACTTTTCTGATGGAGCAAATGGCTCAAACCTTTCATAGACTGTGATTTTTTAGCCATTAAGTTGATAATTCTAAGAAATGTCTACCTTTTTTAAGATTTATTACACAAAACCCCATCATCACCATCTAGCAAACGATTACAATAATTTTAAAGATTTTACTACCTAAACTAATCATATAGCTTGTAGAGAACTTAATCGAAATTTCAAATTAATACAATAACAATTTATCTATAGTTTTGTTTAACCTCGCGCTGTTCTGTTCGATAACGAAAAGATATGCCAACAGCTATTGTTCTTTCTAAACTGAAGAATGAGAAAAATTATTTTTTTTTGGCTTTATTACAATGCCAAGCACGTATTGTTGGCTGTTATCGCATGATATCGATTACTATCTATATAGCTCATGCTTGATTTTAACTCTATCGTGTGCAAGTCAGATGATTGAATATATCGAATTTGCACTTGATTTCCATGTGCGATTATGTTATACGGAATAGTTATAGATATCATGCGACAAGGACCTATAGCACCAGCTTTGTACTGGCAATGGAGCCACAACTTCAATTCGAGACCAATAGGTTGTCGAAACAATATTTGCTGTGTTTTATTTTAGTACTACACAATTCAAATGATGATTTATATGTTATCATTATATGTTGTCGCATGATGTACTATCGGTTATGATTTATCAATTGTTATTATTTGTAAACGCACATGATGCACTCTCGGTTATGATTTTTCGGTTATTATTATCTGTAATCGCATGATGCACTATCCTCCTTATATTCCAAGTTAAGCCATTCGATAAATTTCCAGATTATCGATAGTCAGTTTTATTAATTCTGTACAACTGTATTCCATAATCCATTTTCACCGTGTTTTCCTTCAATTCTATCAGTTTATATCATATGTACTGAAAAGAATTCCTGTGGCAAGTTGTACTGATTGGTTATCGATATCATGCGATATAAGATAATAATAAACCATAAATCGTAATTTTCACTGTATGTTACAACAATGAAACACAGCAACAAATTCGAAATATTTCGATAACCTTTTATCGAAGTGCATTTAATACATTAAACGTCAAAATAGAACAGTACATTAGTACACAGGATATATATCGATATTCATATGAAAGCAATCAATGTTTGATGCTTAAATAACACAACTATTGTATTATTCATGATAACGTACTAAAAACTTGCAATCCATAGTCATCGATGTCTATATTATAATATGTTACAGCAAGTTTTATATTTCATCTCTAAGTCAAATTCAGTGTAATCATCATCGAATGTTACCGATCACTATCTTGTAGAACTTTACACTGGATATCTACTATTTCCGCTAAAATTTCTAAAAGTTAATAGTTCCATTATTTTAATGGTCTTTTTCTCATATTTCAGTTTAAATTTAACTTGGATCGTTGCATTTATCGATAAGTCAACAATGCAAAGTGTATTGAGAGATTGAAGATTTTTGTTTACCAAATTTTCATTTAAAACGCTTATCTTAAAATAGCTGAAAGAATAGTTTCAAAATCTCGTTTGAGCAGGAAATCTCTGGAAAGCCTGGTATTCAAGAATATTGCCTTAAATTACGTAACCCATTCTATATTTAAGTTTTATGTAACTTTTCAAATTTTATAACTAATAAAACATAACATTCTCTGTAGCTTTTTGTAAAAATATGGAAAAAAACATTAAGAAAATCGAAGAATTACATTTTAGAATTGTAAGAAACATTACGAAATATTTCTATACCATGCAATATTTTTTATTGATTTTTAGTAAAAGTTTTACTAAAAATCAATAACCATTTTTAGTAAAGCAATAAGTTAATAATTTATTAACTTTATATAAACTTTTATACTTTATACAATAGTTTTTAAGAATAATTACTAATCTTAGTGTAATTGATTTAAGTATTAAGACTAGCCTTTTCTAAACTTTAATATAATATAAGAATACACTGACAGAAAAAAACTTTTCAGTAGTTTTTATTTAAAACAGGTAAGGACGGCCTAAAGTCGGGTGATGCCGACTTTTTGATACCCTACACCACATTGGATATGCAGGCTAAATGCTGGAAACCAAAATTTATATAAAATTTAAGTGTAGATATTCAACCAAAATCTGTCATAGACAAAATCGTGCAAAATTTTTGAGAAGATGCTTGATTAATGCGTCAGCCAAAGCTCAGAAAGTGAAAATCCGGAGATACATTTACATTGGAGATATAAATTTTGATGAAATTTTCCAGTGATCAAAAAAGGCCATAAGAGAAACCCTTGTGCAAAAATTTGGGAGGATCAGTTGAATGGGTCGCCCACCAAAGATGAGTTCACTTGGAGGCCAGTTTGGCCCATTGTGGTAAATGCAAATTTTGCCCATGAACATTCCACTAAGGAACAGGGGCAAACTTCTCGCATATCAATGAGAGCAGTCCGATTCAAATTTTGAGCTCAATGATAAGGGGCCTCCTTTTTATAGCCAAGTCCGAACGGCGTGACGCAGTGCGACACCTCTTTGGAGAGAAGTTTTACATGGCATAGTACCTTCCAAATTTTGCCAGCATTAGGAGGGGAAAACCACCGCTGAAAAAAATTTTCTGATGGTATCGCAAGGATTCGAACCCCGGCGTTCAGCGTCATAGGCGGACATGCTAACCTCTGCGCTACGGTGGCCTCCATTGTGGTACCCTAGAGAAAAAAAAATGTGAGACCACGTACTAGAAGTTATACACAAATAAAAAGAAAAAGGCAGGAGAAGTGGAGAAAACCCGAGCGGGAGGTGAAGAACCGCCCTTCGCTACGGAAGCACGGATCGACCTGCGTTGGAGCTGGTGGCACCCACAAGTCGGAACCATCCTGTTGCCTCAACAAACCTCAGGAGAGGTACCAGAGGTACCTTTGCAAGTTCACCCAGATCACAGAAGAAACGTCTCCCCAGAAAGGAAAGCCTACGTCTCTGCAGACCCGGACAGGAACACAGCAAGTGCTCAATAGTCTCCTTCTCATCCTCATCGAGGCAACTCCTACAGAAGTCATTGTGCGGTATCCCCATGCGCACCGCCATTCGGTCTATGGCACAGTGTCCGGTTATGACCCCTGTCAAAGTACTAATCGACCTCTTATCGAATGCCAGCAATTCCCTCGTCCTCCTCCGGTCGATGGCCATAGCGCCTTCGCAGTCCGGCAACCATCCACCGTGTCCCACCTCGCCGCACAGGCCTTACCCTCTACTGTGTTCAGCAGCTCGACAAATGGAACGTAGGCAAGATCGATGACTGGTCCGCCCAGCACAGACGAACCCCTCCTGGCGCACTCGTCCGCCCTCTCATTCCCCGGAATCCCCTCATGCCTAGGAGCCCATGTCAGCTTCACATCAGAGTTTCGAGGGCGGTAGGCCCCTTGCCAGAATATCTCTTGCGGCTACTGCAATGGCACAGACCACTGCCTGAAAGACCGTACACTCGTCCGGCAGTCTCAGAGACACACTGATATTGAGTACACCAGAGTAGACCCCCAATCCAGTTCCTGACTCCATCTTGAAGCCATCTGTGTAGATCGAGGTCTCATCCTCCTCAACGAAAAACGAAACGAAAGCGAAAACAAATCACGAATGCCGTCACTTCAGTCGGCACTGGTGCCAGGCAGTCGGAGATCTTACTCAGTCTACCCTCCGTATCCATAACACCCAGAATAGTGAAACTGTGACCGCAACCATCCTTCTTCCACATGCCGAGCTCCCTTAGCCTTAGAACGAGGCAGTTCCAAATATAGGCCCCAATGGGCTGCGTATGTAGCATCACCTCCAGGCCTACCTGCGGTGCGGATCTCAGCGCCCCTGTGATCCCGACGCAGGCCAGTCTCTGGACCTTCTCGAACTACTTCGCACGAGTCCTCTTCCCTACGGCGTCCCACCATATCAGTGCTCTTTAGGCCAGTACTGGTCTCACGATGGCCGTATACATCCAATAAATCATCTTGGGAGTCACCCCCCACTTCCCACCGAACATCCTCCTGCAGGAGTAAAAAGCCCACATTGCCTTACGGCTTCTTTCCTCGGTGTTAAGAAAATACCAAATTATTGCAGTATTACTAAAATTCAAACGAAAATATATATGGGAGCTATCTCTACATCTGAATCGATGTGCCAAATTTCGTGTGAATCGGTTAACAAATGACTCCATTATCGCAAAATTAGTGGAAATCGGACGAAAATATATATGGGAGCAGTACCAAAATCTGAACCGATTACGATCTTATCCCACGCGTTTTGTGGTTGTCGCAGATGAAAGCGTATTGCAAGATTTTGAGAAGATCGGGTGATAAATACGCTTGCAAAGGCTTTAAAAGTGAAAATCGGGCAATACATATATATAGGAGCTATATCTAAATCTGAACCGATTTCTATGAAATTCACAAGTAATATTTAAATCAGAAGATTTAAATGCTAAATTTCGGGAGAATCGGTTAAAAGTTAAATCAAAATCGGACGAACATATATACAAGAGCTATATCCAAATCTGAACCGATTTTTAGCAAATATCTTAGATATTGTGGTAGTCGTCAAGAAAAGCTTTTTACACAATTTTTGAGAAGATTGGTCAATAAATGCACTTGCTGTGGCTCTAGGAGTGAAACTCGGGCGATATATGAGAGCTATATCTAAATCTGAAATTTCATAAGAATCAGTTAACAAAGACTATTTTGAAGACAATCGGATGAAAATTGCGACCTGCAGTTTGTTGCTTGCCTTTTATATTTCGGGAGAAGAGAACAAAAACAAATATTAATTATCGAAAATCGTTTTATTGTTTTTCAAACTATTCCCCAGATCTATACACTTTTGCATCAGTTTCAACCAATTGTTGAATCACTTTTGCCACTCCGATTGAGGTATATCTAAAATATGCATTCTGAACGCATCAACAGCTTCTTCACGAGTCGAAAAACGTTAACCTCTCATTTTATTTTTTACATACGGGAATAAAAAGTAACCATTCGATGCCAACTCGGAATCAGTGTTGCCGTTTTTGGTAGGTTCCTACCAAAATTGGTGGGTTTTTATTCTCTTGGTGAGTTGGTAGGCTTACCTTAATTTTTGGTAGGTTTATCCAAATTAATCTCTGAAAAAAGTCACCAGGAATAATCAAAATTACTTCACTTCCTGCCGTTTCTGTGTATACGTTAAGGGTGTAGAATAAAACCATGGATGTCGGAGTCCTAATACTTACAATGGTCTCGCTGTTTCAAATTTTAGAGGAAAAAGTGTGCAAGTTTTGGTATTGGCTTTAAATGGTACGTAATCTGTTCCAAATTTCGTACATTCTGGGTAAGAAATACGACTTTTGTGTGTATAATGTCTTCAATCGGAAATAGGCCAATATGGCAGATATATATAAATATCATCGAATCTTTTCCGTACTCGCATGTTGAGGGGTCCATACAACTCACCTCTACGGAGAAAATGGATATTAAATGCACATTTATCGGTTCAAGACCTTTCTGCAGGAGATCGCCCTTTTCAAATTCAAACGCCCTAGGCTGTACAGTGATTTCGACAGACAGACGGAAGGACATGGCTAGATCGTCAATGAATATAACGAATATATAAATACTTTGTAGGTTTGAAAATGTATAGATATGGGCGATGGGTATATACCCAAAAGGTATTAAGCCGGCAAATTTGGTAAATACCGTGATATTAACCCATTCATACCCAAAAGCTGGGTATTTATAATTTTGCAGATATCTTGGGTATAAAAACATTTTGCAAACAATTTTAGATGATTTCGTATTCTTTGAATATAAACCTGATCTTCTGATCTCATAAAATCGGATTTTAGTTATATATAGCCCCGATATAGACCGATCTCCAGACTTTCAGTTTTGAGGCAACAAATTTACCATTTTTCATCCCATTTCGATGAAATTTGGCACAATGAGTTCTGGTAGACCCCTACCCATTCCTGTCAAATGTGGTCCAGATCAGACCATATTTGAATTTAGCTGCCATATAGACCGATCTGCCGATATAGAGTAATGAGCCAATAAAAGGGGCATTTTTCACCCCATTTCGATGAAATTTGGCACAGCGGCACAGTTGTGGTACCCCTCCTAATCCTTTTGTTGAATATCGTCCAGATCGGACCATATTTGGATATAGCTGCCATATAGACCGATCTCCCGATGCAGAGTATTGCGCCCATAAAGGAGAATTTTTTCATCCGATTTTGATGAAATTTGAAACAGTGCGTTTTGATAGACCTTTTCAAAGCTTTGTGCCGAACATTGTCCAGATCGGACCATATTTGGATATAGCTACCATAGTGACCGATCTCCCAATATAGAGTATTGAGCTCATGAAAGGACAATTTTTCATCCTATTTTGATGAAATTTGAAACATCGGGTCTACCTCTCTTTCCTCTGGGTGTTACAAACAAATTCACTAACTTATAACACCCTATACCACAGTAGTGGTGTAGGGTATAAAAATCATTGCCTTTATAAAAGCTAAATAAAATCCTATATGCGTGCCAGCATGCCATGTAAGATACAATAGAAACTTAGTTCCAAAAGGCTAACAATCTTGCACCAAAGCAAACAAGTTAATCTCGAAAGAGCAAAGGCGTTGCTGTGCTTGCACGAACGTGGTGAAATTCCGAACAACTTCCAAAAAGATCGTGCTTAATTAACCGAGAGAACGCACGAGAATTTGAGCCTACGAACGACCACCCGAAGTAATTTTCCATCTAAAGTAAAGGCTGTTGTGACCAGCTTTGGCTGCTCTCCATTGGTATTCATCGAGTCTGGCTTCAAAGTAAATGGTGATTTGGAGCCGAGAGCACGTAAACATTTCCAAGAATGGCCGGAAAATGTTCCGCGCATAATTTCGTCCTCTTTTTTACAAAATATGCCAGTATGGGAAATGGGCCAAGATACCGGCAGAATACACGCATACATCTAACTGTTGAAGTTCCCATGAACATTCCATTAAGGAACAGGGGTTACTTCTTTCACTTAAATGAGTGCAGTCCTATTATAGTTTAAGCTCAATGATTAGAAGCCTCCTATTTTATGATGAGTCCAAATGGTGTGGCGCATAGCGACGACACCAAAATTTGGTGAGAAGTTTTAACATGACAGGATAACTCACAATAGAATAGAATGGAATGAATAGATATGGCACACTAATCACAAGAGAACACATGCTACTCG
The DNA here is from genome assembly GCF_963082655.1 of Stomoxys calcitrans. NCBI lineage: Eukaryota > Metazoa > Arthropoda > Insecta > Diptera > Muscidae > Stomoxys > Stomoxys calcitrans. The sequence continues at coordinate 207,029,169 of NC_081552.1, forward strand.
CATGTGGCGATGACATCGACATTTTAGGTTCGGTTACCGGAAGTAGTTGAAAGAATCGAAAGAGAGTCAGTGAAAATGGGGATAACAGTAAATGGAGATAAGACAAAATGCATGGTAGCAACTCTCAAAACGCCCTGTACAACCGATCAGATGGAGAAAATGGAGAATGTTGGGAAACACAACTTTAAGATGGTCAGCAACTTTATCCCGAGGTAGATAAAGTTGCTGACCATCTTAAAGTTGTGTTCCCAACATTCTCCATTTTCTCTATCTGATCGGTTGTACAAGGCGTTTTGAGAGTTGATACACAGCCGTAACCGAAACGAGTGACAACAATTTTGAAATAAAGTGAAGACTAATGATGGCCAACTGATGCTACTTTGGATTAAGTAGGCAGTTTAGAAACGAGACCACCTCTCAACAGACGAAGATAACACTATACAAGACACTGATACTAAATACATATGTTGTTATATAATTCTGAGGCATGGGTACTTGTAAAAGCAGACGAGGTAGTGCTTGGAGTGTTTGAGAGAAAGATTCTTCGTAAAATATATGACCAGTTTGGGTTAATGGAGAATATAGGCGTCGTATGAACCACGAGCTATATGTCGACGATAGTATAATTACACGTATCAAAATACAACGGCTGCTTTGGCTAGGTCATGTTGTCAGAATGGGCGAAGAAGCTCCAGCAAAGAAGTCTTTTGAAGGCAAACGCGTGTACCGCCGCAAACCGGGACGACCGAAAGCCCGTTGGAAAGATCAAGAGGTGGGAGACACCTCGAAGCTTGCTGTCAGAGATCATAAAATGAGCGCAGAAGATCGAGACTCTTGGAACGCTATTCTACGTTCGGCTAGTGGCTGTGTTCTGTCATAGCCAATTAAAGCACAGTAAAGTAAGTAAGTTAATAAAAGCGCAGGGGTCGCGAGCCGGATTCATATACTAACACTGAGCAGGTGCTGATTAATTTAATCGATAAATATATTTATTCAAGGGCTCACTGGAACAAATTTACAACTTTAAATATCCAATTTTGGGAAAATCTCTAAAAAAAACTTGGGCCCGTTTTGACCAACGACACCTGCTAAACACTACTTGTAACTAAAATATAACTGAAAGAAGGTGCCTTTTTTACTAACGACATCTGGCATCCAAAAGGCGTAATAAAAATACAAATTATATATCATTTAGTCACCAATTATGTATTTCTTAGATGTATCTACATGCCAAATTTCAAACAAACATCTAGCTACATCTATGAAGAAAGTACCAAATGGTGATAATTTTGCTACCAAAATGTGTGAATGGTGAAAAGATCATTTGGCCATCAATTCAGTTGAAGGCCACCGTAGTGCAGGGGTTAGCATGTCCGCCTATGACGCTGAACGCCTGGGTTCCAATCCTGGCAGGTACATTAGAAAATTTTTCAGCGGTGGCTATCCCCTCCTAATGCTGGCGACATTTGTGAGGTACTTTGCCATGTAAAAACTTCTCCCCAAAGAGGTGTCGCTCTGCGGGACGCCATTCGGACTCGGCGATAAATAGGAGGTCTCTTATCATTGAGCTTAAAATAGAATCGGACAGCACTCATTGATTTGTGAGAAGTTTGCTCCAGTTCCTTAATGGAATGTTCATGGGCAAATTTGAATTTGCCAAATATCAGACCTCTAGCTCCATCTGAACAGAAAGAACCAAATGGTACCAAAATGCACGAATGTTTAATAGAATATTTAGTCACCCATCATATGTTTCTTAGTTGTACCTACATGCCAAATTTCAGACCTCAAGTTCCATTTGGACAAAAAGTACAAAATGATATAAATTTTGGTACCGAAATGTACGAATATTGAATAGTGTTGAAGCGAGTTTAACAAAGAACTATATTAGTCATTGAATTACAATTTGCATTCTGAATTTTAAATGAATTACAAGATGCTTTTCTCCCAAACTCATAATCTATTTATCGAAGATGGCAACCCTTTACCAGTTCCCTGTAAAATGGCTAATAGCTTTCACTCAATGGATAAAGGGCAGCCATATTACCATGAATTCCATTTCGCCTTAGTACATTATATGATGCTTTTACATACTTTTTAAATCCGCCAACCTTACTTGTGCAGCAATCTTTGAGCGGTAAGAAGCAGCAATAAAACCACCAACTGAATACCGAAAACTGAAACTGCCTTTTTATTTTTTCATTGCTGTACATAATTACTTTTCTGGGAGACACATTCAGCCCTATACTGTCCATTACTTACAGAAATTCTTCTGGGAAGTGTACAAATAGAGCATTTAGTCGATCATGATTTATTTCTTACTTGTATCAGATGCCAAATTTTAAACGTTTAGGTCCATCTATAAAGAAAGTACCAAATGATTCTAATTTTGGTACCAAAATGTACGAATTTTGAATAAATTATTTAGTCACCCATCATATATTTCCAAGTTGTAACTGTAGGTCAAATTTCAGACTTCTAGCTTCATCTGTAAAGCAAGTACAAAATGGTACCATTACTGTTAAAAAACGTACGCTTGCTCCCGTTACCAAAACTATTTTTGCATTTCTTCTTTTCATCCTCCTCCTTTTGCACCTGATGTCACCCATTTCGTACCTTTTTGGTACTTTTTTAGTACCTAAAAGTACAAATTTCCAAAAACATCCTAAGTTCCACTTTCGGTACGATTTTCGAAAATTTTTTTTACCAAACCTTATTTTTTCGAGACGCTCTTTAGTTTGAGCCCAAAAACATATTTCCAGTTCTTTCCGTTCGCGCTGGGCAAATATGTACCATTTCAAGCTATTTGGTACTTTTTAGTACCTTAACTTTCGAATATCACAAAATCCGGCTTTATCCCGTGCCTATTACCCAAGACCAACATTCGAACATGGTGCTAGCTTTAGCAGCTTGGGCTGGGCGGTAATCACTCAGTTGGCAATCAGACAGTCCCACAACTCTTTTGTATATATATAGACAATATCGATATCAATTTTGACAAAACAATACGAAATGATTTCCAATTTTTACATGGCTCTGTCTGTTTTCGAGCTGTCGCATGCAAGTAACAAGAAAGTCCATTTAAGAAGGATCATTTCAAAAGAAGAAATATTCTGCATCAAATTTTACTATAAATCTCAAAATAGACTACATGTGTAGACACAAAAAATTTTAAGAAAATTAAAAAAAACTGTGCATTTCAAAGATCGGTGTAAAAATGGCAAAAAATAGTAAAATACAAGTGTTCATACTCACTTACCTAACCAACTTTTAATTTGTCATTTATTTTTTCAAATTCCATTAAACGTTTTTTTATACTCCGCCAGATTTGCAGCAGTTACAGATGTAAGCCATTGTAGATATCTTCACTTTGCCTTCATACACTTGCATACTTTTTTAAGGGAATCTAACTTAAGCGACATCATTTTTATAGTATGCACCACTTTTTATTTTGCATAACTAATCAACACACACTAATACTAAAAAATGATTTTTATATTATTGAGATTTTGATTTTCCATTTGCTATTTTAACGTTTTTTTATTTTATTTTTACCGATATATTGCAACATTTATTTTCCCTCTTTTAACTTTGAGATTTTGTAGCTCTTTTTAACACTGAACAAAACTACACACTACTACAAATGCGAAACACAACACACTGCTACAACAACAAACACGAAACGAATTCATTTTGTGGTACATATTCTTCACTATTCGAACTATTAACACGAACCCCACTGCCGACAAACGGAAAGAAATACATAATATGTTAGCAACACTTATTGCCAACTCCATCCACAGCCATTCCCTTATTCTCCTCTTTGTGTTTATTCCTCATGCAGTGAGATCCAATGTTAAAACGAGAGCTAAAGACATCACCAACGTTTAGCTTCACGAATCAACAGGTGGTGGCAGCAAAATAAATGCCAAAGTGGTAGTAAGAACACCGAACAAAAATTTTCCGTTTCCCTTTTGGTTGGTGTTTCGATCCACACATACACACAAGCCAAATATTGCACACTACGCAATCATCTGAACATTATAACGGCACCTGATGAAATTTTAAAAATTTTCTATTAGTTATTATTGCCATTTTTATACGATTTCAACGTGGATTTGCACCGTCGCGTAAGTGTATAACGATTTTTTTCCACTTCCACTTCACAACACAACATATTTATTGACCATACGATTTATGGATATTGCTTGTACATTAATAACTGCAGCAATGAAATTAGTTTTCTGGATTTAAATTTGATATTATATAAGGATTTTCATTTTCAGACTTGTTAACAAAAGCCGATAAAATATTCACTTCACTTTTTTTAGTATTAGCCGTAATGTAAAAAAATATTGCCGTTGTAAGTTGTTCACGCACCGCACGCTCCGTTAAAACTAAACCATATATGCGAAAGCAAACTTCTTGTCTCCTTTAAATATGTATCTACCAAAAAAGTTTTGGGGATCAAGCAATTGGAGCTTAGAGCATAATTTTAATTCTCTCTCTCTCTCTTATTCTCTTCCAAAGTACTAGTAAATCTCTGTTATTTCTTCATTTCCAAAGTAGTTGGGAAATGCAGAGAATTTTTATCCTTTCTAAATAAGACATGGAAAGAGAAAATGAGAGAGAGAGAGAAACAAAAACAAACAAAGCAAAACGCAAGGAACGAAAAGAGGAAGAGGAAATATTCAGAAAAAAAAAAATAATAATGAAGCTTGCTGAACAAATTAAAAAATCAAAGTTGAGCAAAGCAAAGAAATATTTCTATGATTATCTGAATATCTACAATAGCGGCTAAGTATATATATACAACATACAGTTGTATATGGAATGTAAGTTTGTCTCCTGATGTGGGAATTCCACATGAGAACTAAGTAGACAACCTGCTGCACTTCATAGAGTGGCATTTCGGCAATTTTTACCCATTAACGTCGAAACGGCATAAAAATACCCAAAAATAGAGGTGTCTTAGAAAAATTCTATCTTGAGTTAGGAAAAAGGTATTCAAAAGGGCTTTTTTTTTTGGAATAAAGTGGACGATTGAAACAAGTTAAATAATATTTCTCTCGTCATATAATGCCGTGTTTTGAAAAAAACTTGGATTTGATTAGAAGAAATCTTAGCAAAATTAATTTTTTTTTAATTAAAAAAAATTTTTTCTCCATTTTGAAGAAAAACAACTAAAGTAACTGTATACATGACCGGCAGTAAAAAAAACTGTTAAAACTCGAAACAAAAAAATGTTTTTATAAAAAAGACTACGTCACAGAGTGGAACAATCTTATAAAAATTGGAAATGTTGGCCTATATCCCTAATACTGGGTGTCAAGTTGACCACTTTATACTTCTCCAAATTTCTACAAAAATCAACATTTTAATGAACAAATCTTCTAAATATATATACATATATAAATAGGAAGAGTTTTGACTTTATAAATAACACAATTTTTTTTTTCAAAAATAAAGTAAAAATAACATTACCCACTAAAAGATTAAGGAGGCCACTGTATCGCAGAAGTTAGCATGTCCGCCTATGACGCTGAACGCCTGGGTTCGAATCCTGGCGAAACCATCAGAAAAAAAATTTCAGCGGTGATTTTCCCCTCCTAATGCTGGCAACATTTTTGAGCTACTATGCCATGTAAAACTTCTCTCCAAAGAGGTGTCGCATTGTGGCACGCCGTTCGGACTCGGCTATAAAAATGAGGCCCCTTATCATTGAGCTTAAAACTTCAATCGGACTGCACTCATTGATATGTGAGAAGTTTGCGCCTGTTCCTTAGTGGAATGTTCATGGGCAAAATTTGTAATTTGGTAAAAGATTAATACATGCTTGTTAGCATCCCTGCGAGCCATATATAACGTTTTGATCGTACTTTAGAACATAAATGATAAGAAGGGACCAAAAGGTTTACATATGATTATTAATATCCCTGCTTGTATCAATTCGATATTTCTTAATACAGTCCCCTGGCCGAAGTGTATAAAATATTAAGCGAACGGCAACAATGGCCGTATATAAATTGTAATCGATAACATATCTCATTATTCGGCAGTACTAGAAAAATTACATACAGAAAATCAGGTACAAGCCGAAACTATTAGACGATTACACAAGCTTGATGAACAATTATATATTTTCATCTACAGCATACTCTAAAGAGGTTTGCGCAAGCAATTAGCCGAAATAATATTGGGCACAGACCCGTATTTGTCTATAAGCAGGTTAAGTTCTTAAATAGGCAAAATTGGACTATATTTAGATAAAGCTGTCAAATACACCAATTTAAGGCCTTGAGCCCATAGAATGTTAAATGGTGAGTTGCACTAAGCCTCTCGACAGTTCGTATGCAACGCACATATAGTCTTATTGCAGCTTATTGATTCAATCACACCACAATCGAGGCTGGTGCATACAGCACGCAATTTCAAAAAACGTCTATCCGCAAGATGGCGGATTACACCATATGATTTGTGATTGTTGTACAAAAGAGACCACCTTTAATTGTTTCACCATGGTCTTGTGGATAGATAAAGGGACAAGGGACGTATGCAACGCACATATCGTTTTATAGCAGCCTATTTGATTTAATCACACCACAATCGAGGCTGGTGCAAATAGCCTACAATTTCGATAACAATTTCCGTGTTGATTGCTTTTAGAATCGACTTTAGTATATCGATTACTCAGTAGTCGAACGCTCTTGCGCTATTTTTTTCTCTCTCTCTGTTCGGTTTTCTTCAATTAAAGTTTAATTATTAAACTCATTATTTTTGGTTTGATAACGGGGTTTTCTTCATTTTCCGATTATTATTCCATTTTCTCTATCATTTCCATCTACCGTCGAAGTTACAGCGTTTTGAGAAACATACACAAATTGTTTGTGCAGGAAGTTCCTTCAAGTCAAGAGAACGCGCTGCCGCCGTATCAAATCAACCAGCTGACCCGGTCTGCTACCGCTTCTGAGTATTTTAACAGTGTGAAGAGTTTTTCTGCAATCAATTTCGTTCAGACGCTCGGAGTGTTAAGAAGTCAAATCGGAACTTTGTTTTCATTTTGGGGACGCGCGGCCCCCTCTTTCAACCCAACCAATATCTTAAATAACTGAATGAAACACAAATAAAGTTTTAAGTGAATAAGATAAACGGCATACAAAATATCAAAAAAATTCACAACGAAGTAAATACAAGTCTACCTATATAAGTTTTAATGTTAATATGTAAATTGCCTCATTGATTTTAATACACGCTAAGTTGCTATGGGAAGAAAAGTGCAAATCTGATGGATAAAACGAAGACAAACATCGTACACCACAAAGAGAAGAAAATCGAATAAAAAAAAAAGAGTTGACTTAAAAAAATCTCTGTGGCAATGTGGGGAAAAAGACGGCATTTTCAACAATTAGAAATTTTCATAAAACTTCACAATTTAAAGTTTAAGTGGGAAAAATCTACAATACATTAAATTTTTAGCAAATGTGTCATTAATGTCTGTATAAAATTAACCACTATGAGATTTGTTAATACAGCATGTCTACATTTTAACAGGCCTAGAGAGAATTTCTGGCTCTCCCCATTATTCCGCACATTTTACTATTCTCGCTCGTCAACTGTAAAAGTGGTGTTGTTCTCAGTGTGTATATACATGTGTGTGTGTGTGCGTCGAATGTATAAAAGAAGAAAAGTTGGGGTAATTCTGTACGAAAACTAAAGTGAAAAAAAAATTATTTTAAGAGTAAGCCATTGTAAGAGAAGAGCATATGAGAGAAAATTTATCCAATTGGAAGAAAAAGGGAAAACATTTGCAAACAATTTGTATCGATTTGACAGGACTACCATCAGGGCTGGTGGTGGCTGTCATTACAACACAAAGTTGAATATGACATTACATTTTTACTGTGTTGTGTGATTTGTTTTTGTATTCTGCATGCATTTTTGAGGCGGCGAAAGTAGACAGGCGACAGAACAAAATAAAGACTTGGAGTTTGGGTGTTCGCACAACATTAGAAAACTTTCTAAATTATATGATGAATAATAATAAGAGCAAAGAGGTGGCCTTTGCTTTGTGCTTTATATGTGTAACTAAAATAAGGGTAGTGGTGGTGGAGTGCTGAAGTGGCGATAGAATTTTATTTCGGTACTGTGTGGGATATAAAACAGCCGCTTATTTACACATACATATATGCATATGCCAAGCTTAAATAGTTATTCACAATTTTTTTTTTAATTTGTGTGGTTTGGCGATGTTGGTATTAAATTGTATGAAAACGATGCAGGAATTCAATATTTATAGAATTGAATGCCGTGGAAAGCAAGCAAAATTAAATTCAGTTTGCTCGGGCCAGCCAAATCTTGTATACCCTCCAACACTGCGTTTGTTTCCTGGACCATATCTTTCTGCAGAATCAAATCAAAATGGATTACATATTTCAAAGCCATCAGAACCTCACATGGACATTTGTGTGTATTCTGACTAGAATATATTACTCCACTTTGGAGAACGTCCCGTTCCACTCTAGGGGCTTCAAATTTTACACATTGACTTTAAAGTTGCTGCTGCTGTTTTAGCCACATTTTCATAAGGTGGCGATCCTCGTCAAGCTGCTGTAGATAAGCAATCTTGTTCCAGTTCAAAGGACGGATCGGCGCGGGAACAGGGTTGCCATGGTAGACAAAGGCACCAATAACTCGCCTTGTCATATCGAACACCATAGGCATGGAGCATTCCACTATCCGCAACCTGTGGACACGCCCGGTAGCTCGCAGCTAAGCTTCTCGTGACAGCGATGAGCACCACACAGATCGGACCTCACAGTTCCAGCCTGTGTGATGCTTATAGTTATCCCGTGCCGGGAGCAGTGGTGTGATATCTGTTTGTCTGAGAATCTGACAAGTAATTTTTTTCCGAGCTCGTTTAAAAGGTGAGGAAATTATCCGATCCATGTCATTGAGCTTATACTTAAATCGAACTGCACTCATTGATATGTGAGAAGTATGTGCTTGGTCCTTAATGGAATGTTTAAGGGCAAATTTGCTTGTTCGGCTTGTTGTGAGCTGTAAATACTTAAAGAAAGGTCAAAAAAGAAAATGTGAGTCCGTTATAACCCGCATCGTACAAAATCCCTAATTGTTTTCCATAACACACCCCTTAGTTGGTTCATGTCTGGTATTGTGTAGCCACCTAAGTGTCGGTGTGTTTTTAGCCGCGAAAGAAGGGCAATTACATAGGAAATGCTCCAACGTCTTATAACCTTCCCCGCATGCCCTACACATGCTAGCTCTTGCCACACCGATTTTGCATAAGTTATCTCGTAGTCCTATGTGTCCCGTTATGATGCCGATAGAATCTCCATATAGGATTTTCGTCGTCCTACCGACCTTCAGGCAGCTCTACGTGCAACAGCAAAGTGTGCTACCGAAAGTGGTCTGGGTGTAAATCCGTGCATGACAGAAGTAGTTCCTTTTAGCAGGAGATACAAGTTGCCTACAGTGGAACCTGTCTCCCTGGGTGGAGAGAATGTTCCATTTACAGAAAGCGCAAAATACTTGGGTGTTTTGCTGGGCAGGAAAGTGAACTTTAAATCCAACATTTTGGAGAGGGCAAGAAAGGCTACTCTTGCTCTATACATCTGCAAGTGAGTCATTGGCATAAGTTGGGGGTTTAGACCGCGTGTCATGCATTGGGTATATACTGCAGTTGTCAGACCTATACTGCAGTTGTCAGTCCACCTACTCCTCAATACTTAACTGGTTCCAAAGGATGGCTTGTTTGTACATTACTCCGGACATTGTGGGTACCCAAACTGGAGCGACCACTGCCGTGAGGTGAAGAGAGCTTTCTCATTGATCATGTAGCGGCTACGGACACTGTGTTATCCTTGATACAATATCCGATGTTCCAGGCAGTGTGGATTAAACCCTACCTGAACCGCTTTAAGATGAAAATTACTGTACCACTATTTCTGATAAAACCGATTGGAACTACGATATTCCTGGTAACAGAAGTTACATAGACTTCTATACGGATGGTTCCAAACTTAACGATCAGGTGGGCTTTGGGGTCTACTCTTAAGATCTAGAACTGGTCATATCGAAAAGGTTACCCGACCACTGCAGTGTGTATCAAGCAGAGATCCTTGCAATTAAGGAAGTGGTGGAATGGCTAATATAATGTCATTACGACGATTGGCATAAATATCTTTTCAGACAGCCAGGCAGCCATTAAATCCCTGGAGAACGTATTTCTGAACACAAAAACCGCCCTCGACTGTCGCAGATTACTCAACGAGATGGCTGAACAGTTCAAAATTCACCTGTACGGGGTGCCGGGCCACCGAGATATCCCAGGCAATTGTAAAGCGGACGAGCTTGCTAGACTAAGAACTACCTTACACACTGGAATCTGTGGGTATGCCTCTAGCGGCATGTAAGCTAAGTTTTCAGGACCACGCACGATGACAAAGATGGGGCTGTGATCATTCCAAAACGATGTGGCCTAGTCTAGACTTTAAGAGGTCTACTTCTTTGCTGTCATTAGCTATAAAAGACGTCTCAGTCATTGTGGCCGTCATGACAGGTCACTGTCTAATCTTTTCTTCCAATCTTTTCCATGAACATTCCACTAAGGAACAGGGGCAAACTTCTCACATATCAATGAGTGCAGTCCGATTCAAGTTTTAAGCTCAATGATAAGGGTTCAAGTTTCAAGATTTAAAATTATTGGGCTCTTTAAAGAGATCTGAATGGTTCAACGGTAGGAACTAAAAGCCACAATGGACGAAAACGTGAGTCTGATGGCAGACTTCCACTTAAACCTAACCTAACCTACCGACCACTTCGCTGTTTCACGGTGTAACATGCATGTTCGTCGTCCATGCTTCGAGTTAATCAAATTTATTGACGTCAATCTTCTGGCCTTCACATCCAAATCGTTCATTCCCCCTTATACAGCTATGGCCCGGCAACCAATAGTTGTCCCCGGCACAGGATAACTATGAGCATCACGCACACTGAAACTTTAAAACCCAACCTGTGTGGTGTTCTTCGTTATCACGAGTAGTTTAGCTGGGAGCTAACACAGGTTGCGGATAGTGGAATGCTCCATACGGAGCGAGGATCGCCTGCTCCACATACAAATGTGGCTACAATAACAACAACAACCCAAACGATGCAAAGGTCTAAATCTCCTTCTTACACTCCAAGACTGTTCGAGACCTTTCCATACTGGTTGTTATTACCTTCATGGGTACTTTACTGTTCGTAAATATGTTCGCAATCGAAGTCCTCGCGTTAATACCACACAATCTCACGCATTCCGTGACATCCTGTTCTCTAGCTTTGATCCATTTGTGTGGCATGATCAATGGGTCGGTTATGTAGAATAGTCTCCAGTGCCCCAGTGGGCGTGGTCCTCATTGCTCCGCCTATGCCACGACAACATGTTCTCTAAACCTCTTGTATGGTCCTTTTGTTGCACTTTTTCTCCATCGCATTCCACAAAACTACTGAGGCGTAAGTAAGTACAGGTCTAATCACGCTGCTATAGAGCCTGTGGACTATCCACGGATTCTGGCTCCATTTCGAGCCTACGGCCCGTCTACATAGTGCCCAACATCTGTGAGTCTTCTTGGTACGCTCCTGAATGTGACACTTCCAATTCAGTTTCCTGTCCAAGATCACTCCTATGTATTTGACCTTGTGAGATATCGAAAACGTTCTATTGAGAAAACTTGGTGGGTTCAATTACCCACATTTGCCTTCCTCGTGAACAAGCAGATATCGGTCTTTTCTGGGTTCATATAGATACCCCTAGGTCTAGCCCAGTCGTATGCCATCTGCAAGACTCTTTCGCCCCTTCTGTATAGCTGGTTCGGATCCCTACCCCTTATTATAACAGCGTCTGAGTAGCAGACGAGTTCAAATCCCATACGTAGTAGGTTATTTATGGTTGTTGTTGTAGCAGTGTGTTATACACTGAGGTGGCAGCCGTTGTCGATGAAAACTCCATCGGGTCAATCCGGTACTTACAACCTGCTGCCATGGGATTATTAATGGTGGTCACCCATAGGAGTGTCAATAAAATGCCCCTCTGTGGCGTACATTGTGCCATTTTCTCCCTTATATTTATGTCGTGGGGTCCACAATTTATCCACCTGTTCCTTAGCATATGGTTTATCCAGTCTCCAAGGATCCAGTCCATCCGTTACTGGTCTAAGGATCGGCCCGCACACTGTTAAAAGCCCCCTCGATGTCAATGCATACCGTCAATGTGTTCGTCTTGGCATCGAAGGTCGTTCGTCGTGTGGTCTCTGGTCACAATCGGGCCATACATCTTGCACGTTGGCATCAGTCCTTGCTCTGTAGGAGTTGACGCGGCTGAATCTGCCAGAACGTAATTGAGCCAGAACTACTCTGGTTTGCCATGTCTGCATGAATGTTGTCTAGACCCGCTTGATATGCCGCTTGATTTGTAGGTTGTCTCTTGTAGGGCTGAACCTCACGCTCTAGATCATGTAGATCTACCTTAAGGCTTCTGGGCGGTGGATATCCATCCACAAGATGATGATTTGGATGGTCTCTGCGATAACAGCCCAAAAGGTATTGCTTGTACAGCAAGTAGTTATGCCTTCGCACTGGTTGGATCTTTGTCTCCTGATGGAGGTGGTCCACATGAGAACTGAGGAGACAGCCCGTCGCAGTTCGGAGGGCGGCATTCTGACAGATCTGAATATTATTATTCACAGAGCTAACGAGACCACACCGGCGCTGCTTAACTTTCCACAGACCGGTCAATTGTTTTGTACGTGGTCAACAAAGTTTCTTTGTCTGCACTCCAAGTGCCGCCGGCAAGTGACTTGAAGACCTTGTTTCTACTTTTGACTTTATCGCAAATTGCTGTGGCAATAATGCTTTAAGCGTCTTTGCGGCTGGTATGAGAAGGGAGATTGGTCTGTACGACTCCCCCAAAACTCGGATCCTTTTCAGGCTTCAGTAGCGGCATCACTCTGTCCTTTTTCCAAACATCGGGAACTATAAGAGTGTTCAATGACAGATTGAGGACAGCAGTAAGGTACTCAACTTCAGTTAAATCTAGATTCTTCAGCATCAGTGCATAGATTCCATCGGGGCCCAACACCTTAGATGATTTGGCGCCATGGATGACATTCGCAACTTGGCCCTCGGTGAATTGTGATGGCTGACCATCGGCTCGTAAACCACGGATACGGCGAATGGCTCACCTCCTTGCCTTGTCAGTCTCGTGATGCACAATAAATTGACGGTTGAACAAACTGGCACATCTCTTCGGATCAGTCACGGTTACGTCAAAAGTGACTGAGATCCTGCCATTCCGTCAACCGGTTTTCGATAGTGACTTAACAGTAGACCACAGCTTGCCTAAACCGGTACCTAAGTTTCATTGCTCCAAGTGTTCTAACCACAAATTCCGTTTATGTTCGTTAACTACCCTGTTTATTTCCAGATTCAGTTCGCTGATTCTCTGGGGTTAGTGGGGTCCGTACAACGAATCCCATAAGGCTCGTCTGCGAGTACCACTGGTTGCGCAGGGAAATTGGGCCGCACTTGGGGAATTCGACCGACTGGCATAAAGCGAGCGGCTGATGCGTTAATGATGTCTCGGAATTTCCTCTTGGCCACAAGCCCATCAGAGGGGGGTGGCAGTTCACTGAAGCGGCGATTGGTATACTATCTGAAGCCGGCCTTCTTATAATTAATAAACGTCGGGCGCTCAGAGGTTATGAAGTCGGATGGTCGGTCAAAGGTGAGAATTATGGGGAGGTGGTCTGACCCCAAAGAGATGACGGCTTGCCAGGATACGTCACTCAGGAGATCAGGGGATGCAATAGAAATGTCTGGTGATCTTCAACACCTACTCGTAATCCTAATAGGGGCATCCTCATTCACTGTGCAAAACGTGGAGTCTCTGGTAAAGCTATAGTCCGACGACGAGGACGCAGAAGGCGACGTCGACGACGCTTGTGACCCACTGCTGGCTATGTTCGCACAGCACCTTGTGACATAGCCAGTATGACTATACTCCCGTAGTGAAGTGAGGCCAGAGCAAGGTCGGAAATGTACCCACTCCATGCACCGGTTACTCCTCACCGACACCGACCGATGATGAAGGCGGTTCTGGCAAACCGAACAGAACCAGGGTCCGGGGTTCGTTTCAACCAGAAGCGTGCGGAGAAGGCACTCCGGGATGTGCCTCTCCCATGACGAAAAAAGACGAACACGTACACTAAGGCGGCAGCCCTTGCCGATGAGGATTCCATCGGGTCAATCCGGTGCGTACAACCGGCTGCCATGGGATTGATAAAGTATATATATTCTTGATCAGCGTAAAAATCTAAGACAATCTAGCCATGGCCGTCCGTCTGTCATTTGAAATCACGCTACAGTCTTTAAAAATAGAGATTTTGACCTGAAACTTTGCACAGATTCTTTTTTTTTTTTGTCCATAAGCAGGTTAAGTTCGAAGATTGGCTATATCGGACTATATCTTGTTATAGCCCCCATAAGACCGATCCGCCGATTAAGGCTCTTAGGCCCATAAAAACAACATTTATCATTCGATTTTGGTGAAATTTGGGACACTGAGTTGTCTTAGGCCCTTCGACATCCTTCTTCAATTTGGCCCAGATCGGTCCAGATTTGTATATAGCTGCCATATAGACCGATCTCTCGATTTAAGGTTTTGAGCCCATAAAAGGCGCATATATTGTCCAATTTGGCCCAGATCGGTCCAGATTTAAATTTATCGGCCATATATTGTCCGATATCACCGAAATTTGGGACACTGAGTTGTGTTAGGTCCTTCGACGCCCCTCTCCAATTTGGCCCAGATCGGTCCAGATTTAAATATATCGGCCATATAGACCGATCTCTCGATTTAAGGTTTTGGGCCTATAAAAAGAGCATTTATTGTCCGATGTCGCCGAAATTTGGGACCGTGAGTTATGTAGAGCCCTTCGACATTCTTCTTCCATGTGGCTCAGATCAGTCCATATTTGGATATAGCTGCCATATAGACCGACCTCTTGATTTAAGGCTTTGAGCCCAAAAAAGGCGCATTTATTGTCCTATGTCATCGAAATTTGGGACACTGAGTTGTGTAAGCACTTTCGTCATCCTTCTTCAATTTGGTCCAGATCGGTCCAGATTTAAATATATTGGCCATATAGACCGATCTCTCGATTTAAGGTTTTGGGCCCATAAAAAGCGCATTAATTGTTCGATGTCGCCGAAAGTTGGTACAGTGGGTTATGTTCGGACCCTTCGACATTCTACTTCCATGTGCCTCAGATCGGCCCAGATTTGGATATAGCTGCCATATAGACCGACCTCTCGTTTTGGCGCCATTAAAAGCGCATTTATTGTCCTATGTCACCGAAATTTGGGACACTGAGTTGTGCTAGGCTCTTCGACATTTCGCCGGACCGAACTTAACGCCTTTTATTTGTATTTTTTTTCGTCCAAAATTTTATCAATTTTTACATTCTTCTCAAAATCTTGTCGCTTATTAGGTCAAATCACTTGTCTTTCATTTTTTTTTTTTAATAAACCAAATAAAATCCAAACTCCACACAGATATAGATTGTGGGTCATATACTTGGCCTTATGCGGAAAACGTGTGGGTATGACATTAGAATGATAAGCCTGTAGCGGATGCTCCCTTATCTATGAAACAAAAACATTAAAAATAATGTCATTATAAACAATGAAATAATCTTCCAAATTTTTGCAAATTAGCAGTCCAACAAACATTCATTTGGAAATTTTTGTTATCTGTCTGTCTGCATTGAACGAAAGTAATCATTGATTTCAACTTTTTTATGGGGGCCTGACCAATGCAGATGAATAAAAATTTTATTTAATACGGTCGATATTAGGCTGGTTTTGCTTTGTTTCCAACATTTAAAAAAACGCTTTGAAGCCAAACACTTTTCCAATATAATTCCCATGACGCTTCTCTATGGTGAATTATGTATTGGGTTGCCCAAAAAGTAATTGCGGATTTTTCATATAGTCGGTGTTGACAAATTTTTTCACAGCTTGTGACTCTGTAATTGCATTCTTTCTTCTGTCAGTTATCAGCTGTTACTTTTGGCTTGCTTTTGAAATAAAGTGTAAAAAAAGTATATTTGATTAAAGTTCATTCTAAGTATTATTAAAAATGCATTTACTTTCTTTTAAAAAATCCGCAACTACTTTTTGGGCAATCCAATATTTTTTTATAGAACAAGAATTTGTGAATTTGAATTTATAATAAAAAAATGTGTATACTTAAAAGTGGTATAACTCCCATTAAATACAATTTGAAATATCAATCGATACGAAAGCACTCTCGATCACATACGAGTATGTGGTAATTAGGCCCCTGTTTATTTAATTTATATTTCGATTTAAAATCCTGTTTCTCTATTTTTGGGTATAAATTAAATATACCCGTAAAACGCTTGAACTTTAGATTTGTTTCTAAATTCAAGACTGAATGTGAATATCAATTGGTTGTTTTCATATATCCAACACCCTAGGTTTAGGCATATACCTGTCTTGTCATGGTGTTTGTACCACATCGATATATCGATCGATTTAATGCGGACTTTTCATGGCACATCATGATGTGTGGTCATTGTGTTATTGGTGAAAATAAGAGTGTATGCATCACATATATACATAACCATCAGTCATGGTAGAATCGATAGACGCCAATCATCGAAAAATTCAAATGATTTTGATTATTTCGGTGTGATTTATGGCCATGCATACATGTGGCGTATACACCTTTATCTTCACCAATACATGGCACATCATGATGCGTGGTCATTGTAATAGACCACGCATCATGATGTGCCATGTAAACTGAGCATGAGTCAATCTAAACCCGATTTGACCAGCGATGCCCAGCCCTTTACGGTAGCGTTGATGGAAGTCACACGTATCGCTCTTTATTTCAGTCGTTATGGATATAGCAACGGAAGAACATGTGCAGGGGTATACTCATCATTTTTCTGTTTTAATTTAAAAAAACAATGATTTTTGTTGATTAAACGCTTGGAAGATATAAAGAAGTATTTAAAATTTTTATTTAATTTTATTATTTTATTTTATGCCTAGTTTTGCAAAGCCCTAATCATTCGATCCAAAAACTGATTTTTTTACATATTGAGAGAATTAACAAGTAAAAGCGTGCTAAGTTCGGTCGGGCCGAATCTTGGGAACCCAGCACCATGGATTCTGCTAAAAATTTATACAAAATAAATAAAAGTTGTAGGGCAAAATTTTATTCTAAATACCAAACTTTTGTCGAACCAACAAAAATCAAAGCTTCTAGGAACCGAACAACGATGATCGAGAGACCGCTTTATATGGGAGCTATATCAGGTTAAAGACCGATTTGGACCGTACTTGGCACAGTTGTTGAAAGTCGCAACAAAACACAACATGCTAAATTTCAGCCAAATCGAACAAAAATTGCGACTTGTAAGGGCTCAAAAAATTAAATCAGGAGATCGGTTTATATGGGAGCTATATCAGGGTATGGAGCGATTCGGACCGTACTTTGATGAAAGTAGTAACAAGACACTACCTGCTCGATTTCAGCCAAATCGGACAGAAGTTGCGGCTTGTAAGGGCTCAAGAAGTCAAAACAGGAGATCGGTTTATATGAGAGCTATATAAGGCTATAGACCGATTCAGACCGCACTTGACACAGTTGTTGAAAGTCCTAACAAAACATCACATGCAAAATTTCAGCCAAATCGGACGTAAACTGCGGCTTGTAAGGGCTCAAGAAGTCACATCGGGAGATTGGTTTATATGGGGACAATATCAGGTTATAGACCGATTCAGACCGCACTTGGCACAGTGAAGGTCTTAACAGAAAATTACATGCAAAATTTCAGCCAAATCGGACGTAAACTGCGGCTTGTAAGGGCTCAAGAAATCAAATACGAAGATTGGTTTATATGGGAGCTATATCAGGTCATAGACCGGATCGGATCGTACTTGGCACAGTTGTTGGAAGACCACATGCAAAATTTCAGCCAAATCGGACAAAAATTGCGGCTTGTAAGGGCTCAAGAAGTCAAATCGGGTTTATATAAGAGGCCGCCGTAGCGCAGAGGTTAGCATGTCCGCCTATGACGCTGAACGCCTGCGTTCGAATGCTGGCGAGACCATCAGAAAAAATTTTCAACGGTGGTTTTCCCCTCCTAATGCTGGCAGAGGTACTGGTGAGGTACTATGCCATGTAAAACTTCTCTCGAAAAAGGTGTCGCACTGCGGCACGCCGTTCGGACTCGGCTATAAAAAGGAGGCCCCTTATCATTGAGCTTAAAACTTGAATCGGACTGCACTCATTGATATGTGAGAAGTTTGCCCCTGTTCCTTAGTGGAATGTTCATAGGCAAAATTTGCAAACTTTTATATCAGATTATAGAACGATTCAGACCGTACTTGGCACATTTGTTGAAAGTAGGAAATGGGTCGTTGGTTGGATTTACGCCAGAAGCCTTGGTCTGTCGCTACTGTGGCATCACAATGGACTTAAAATTGTCAAATGAGTCTGTAAAGGACTACCACTCTTACCTTAGCTAACCTCAGCCAAATCGGACAAAAATTGTGCCTTGTAAGGATTCAAGAAGTCACAGACCGATGTGGATCGTACTTTGGACATGGAAAACTTCATTCAAAATTTCAGCCAAATCGGGCAGAAATTGTGGGTTCCAGAGGCTCAAGAAGTCAAATCGGGAGATCGGTTTATATGGGAGCTATATATAAACGTAGACCGATTTGGTCCATTTACAATCCCAACTAACCTACGTAAATGAGAACTATTTGTGTAAAACTTTAAGAAATTAGCTTTAATCGTTAAAAAGTTGGCATGCTTTTGGACAGACATAACGAGCCAAAGCGGGCCATATTTGAATATAGCTGCTATATAGACCGATCTGCCGGTAAATGGTATAATACCCAAACATGCTTTATTTTTTATTCGATTTCGTTGAAATTTGAAACAGTGAGTCGCTTTAGGCCTTCCGGCGTCTGGCCCATATATGGATCAGATCGGACTATATTTACATATAGCTGCCATATAGACCGATCTGCCGTTTAAGGGTCTAAGGCCCATAAAAGCTGCATTTATTACCCCATGTCGCTAAAAATTCAAACTGAGAATTATTTTAAGCCTCTCGACATCCGACCCAAATAAGGTTCAAATCGGACTATATTTAGATATAGACCGATCTGCCAATAATGGGTCTGAGGCCCATTAAAGCTTTATTTATAACCCGATTTTGCTGAAATTTTAAACGGTGAGTAGTTTTAAGCCTCCTAACATCGGAAAAAATTATGGTTCAGATCGGACTTTATTTATATATAGCTGCCAAATAGACCGATCTTCCGATAAAGGGTCTGAAGGCCATAAAAGCTTCATATTTTAACCCGAAATTTGAAGCAGTGAGTAGTTTAAGGCCTCCCAATATCGGACCCAAATATGATTCAGATCGAGCTATATTTAGATATAGCTGCCCTATAGACCGATCTGCCGTTTAAGGGTCTGGAGCCCATAAAAGCTGTAATTATTAACCGATTTCGTTGAAATTTGAAATAGTGAGTTATTTTAGGCCTACCGTCATCTGACCTAAATATGAGTCGGATCGGACTATATTTAGATATAGCTGCCATATAGACCGATCTGCCGATAATGAGTCAGAAGCCCATACAAGCTTTATTTTTTTCCCGATTTCCCTGAAATTTGAAACAGTGAGTTGCTTCAAGTCTCCCAACATCCGATACAAATATGTTTCAGATCGAACTATATTTAGATATAGCTGCCATATAGACCGATCTGCCGTTTAAGGGTCTGGAACCCGTAAAAGCTGCAATTATTAACCCATTTTTGTTGAAATTTGAAATAGTGAGTTACTTTAAGCCTCCCGTCATCTGACCCAAATATGTTTCAGATTGAACTATATTCAGATATAGCTGTCATATAGACCGATATGCCGATTAAGGGTCTGAAGCTCAAAAAAGCTTTATTTATTACCCGATTTCATTGAAATTTGAAATAGTGAGTTGTTTTAAGCCTCCCGACATCGGTCCCAAATATGAGTCAGATCAGACTATATGGATATAGTTGTCATATAGATCGATCTTCCAATTTAGGTTCTTAATCCTATAAAAAGCAGATCTATTGTCTGAAGATTTTACTTGTAGATGAGTTCTTGGGACCTGAATAACATATGATCGAGACCAGTCCTTATTAAGATATAACTACGGATATAGTAGTGGAGTTATAATAAAATAGAATGATTATCCTTGTTGAATTTGGTCCAGATTTGGTTATAGGTGCCATATAGAACGATCTCTCCATTTAAAATCTTGGCTCTATAAAAAGTGCATTTATTATCCGATTTTGTTGAAATTTGACGCAGTGACTAATATTAGGCTTTTCGACATCTCCGTCCTATGTGGTTCAGATCGGCTTATATTTGGATATAGCTGCTAAAAAGACCAATTTTTTGTTCTACAAAATTGAACAGTGACTTCTATTTATTAGACCACTTAATGTCCGTGTCTTGAGTGCATAAGTAATCCAATTTTTAACGGATTGTGACGAAAGGGGGTTACATACATACTCGAGTTGGTAGGTATCCAAAGTTCGGCCCGACTGAATTTAAAGCCTTTTTACTCATGTAGAGCTCAACATTGCAACCATATTATATGAGAACCAATCGCACGACTCTAACAAACGACCACTTGTTAAATGATACACTTCTCACCTTTCAGAAACATGGATATTTTCACATAAATGACATACCGTTGCAATTTTACAGTTAGAAAGCTGAGTGTACTTTTGCGTTGCCATATGGCAAGATCAGGGCGATCGGGATTAATATCCGCACCCTCTTTTTCAACCTTATCTAACTCAGAATCGGGTAATAGTTATATATTCCACATCCACATATCGGATCGAGGCTTTTATGGGCTCAAAAAGCCTCTATGGGGTCTACATCTATTTATGGCCCCATATGGGCGGGATTTGGTCAGGCTGTTGAAAGGAATAAATGTACATGTACAGATCGGCTCATTTGGAAGCTATATCTCTTTCTAAACCCAAATTAACGGTTTATAACAGGATAAAAATTAAGGCTGCAAGGAGGTCAAGCCAGAAGAAGAAGCAGAACCATTTTGTAGGGGAAATATATCAAAATCGAATCGATATGGCACACTTGCATTCCCCAAAGACCTACATAAATAAGGAATATCTGTGCAAAATTTCAAGTGAGTAACTTCCTTCATACGTTCAAGCGCTGTAGTGACTTCAACAGACGGATGGAAGGACGGACTTTATTTCATCGACTGTATTGAAATATTGGGTTGCCCAAAAAGTAATTGCGGATTTTTTAAAAGAAAGTAAATGCATTTTTAATAAAACTTAGAATGAACTTTAATCAAATATATTTTTTTACACTTTTTTTCTAAATCAAACTAAAAGTAACAGCTGATAACTGACAGAAGAAAGAATGCAATTACAGAGTCACAAGCTGTGAAAAAATTTGTCAACGCCGACTATATGAAAAATCCCCAATTACTTTTTGGGCAACCCAATATACAAACGCATTGACCAGATTAATATACTCTCCGTCCTATTGTGGGCGGATGTACGGGCTGATAAGACCTATCCTACTTAAAACTTGATTGTTCTAAAATTGCATTTATAACTAGTTTTCTTCAAGGTAAATATCCACGCCGTGTGATACATAATATGAAATGGTAAATAATCCAGTTTCTGGCATCACCACTTATGGGACAGTAAAATCATTTTCAAAAAACCTGTAAATTTATTCTTCAAAATGCTAAATTCAACTTTCTTTTTGTATGTTTTTATTTTCACATATATTTAGCCTTTTTATTTGCATTAAAATATACGCAATACAATTATTAATAGAATAAATTTTGAGGCCTTTGCTGTCTACCCTGTTATGTTATTGCGTTGTGCGCTTTCTGGCAATGCTGAAAAAATTGTGACAGGTCTAAGGCCCTCTGAAATTTTTATTTGCCGATCTTTTCGCAGGAAAGTGCAACCAGGGGTTTAGCGGCATCTGGTGGAATTTCTGCCGATTACTTGTGGCGGAGAGACATTCAAACCTGTGCGCCTCAGCAGCGGCTCCATATGTAGTTTTATCTTCCTTGCCGTCGTCTCAGCATTTTTACACCCAGAGATACATGTGCTGATATCAACAGATTTCAAATTTGTTTTTAACTTTTGAAAAGGATAGGTTAACATTTTTGAGGATCTAATTTTTTCGTCATTTTTCGAACATATTCCAGCTCGAGATCATATTCAATGCTTTCTATTCAAATAATAGCATGGCAAAGAACTTATAAAAGTTAGACAAGTGTGTGCTGTTTTCAAAAAAATTTTAACTGGCATGGTGGATCGCGATTTCTGATACGCCATGAATCTTTATCAACACCTTTATTAAGGTGCTCTACATGCCCAACGACTATTGAGTACGGTGTATATAGCATGCTTTTCTTCGAAACAGGACTCAACCAGTCCTCTAACTCTCCTTAGCGCATTAAGAGGGGGAAAAGCCTTGCTTTCCACTATTCCAATATAAACTAATCATCAAAGCACTTGGCCATTCATTGAATGTCACTGCAAATGCTTTTTGTGTTTAGGCTACATCGGCCTACAGCACAGCGACGCGACGGTTCGTTTGGTTTGTCTGTTTTTGATCTTTAAAATCTTTTCGCAATTTTTCGAACATATTGCAGCTCAAGATTATATATTTAATGCTTTCTATTCAAATAATAGCATGGTAAAGAACTTATAAATGTTAGGCAAATGTGTGCTGTTTTCAAAACATGTTTAAAAAAAATGGCATGGTGGATCGCAATTTCTGATAGGCCATTGATCTTCATCAACACCTTTATTAAGGCACTCTACATACCCAACAACTACAATGTTAAGTACGGTGTAGAGAACGCTTTTTTCGAAACAGGGTTCAATAAGTCCTCTTAGCGCAGTAAGAGGAAAAAAGACTGATACGTTATCTATCCTCATCAACACATTTTTATGCCCTCCACCATCGGATGGGGGTATACCAATTTCGCTAACTTTCGAAGGAGTAAACCTAGGCGCTTGAAATTTTGCACAAATACTTCTTATTAGTGTAGGTCGGCTGGGATTGTAAATGGTCTAAATCGGATATAGCTGTCATATAAACCGATCTTGGTTCTTGACTTCTTGAGCTTATAGAGGTCGCAATTCTTATCCGATTTAGCAGAAATTTCGCATGAAGTGTTCTGGTATGACTTACAACAACTGCCAAATATAGTCTTTATCAGTCCATAACCTGATATAGCCGCCATACAAACCGATCTCCCGAATAGACTTCTTGAGCCTCTAGAGGGCGCAATTTTTATCCGATTTGGCCGAAATTTTGCATGTAGTGTTTTATTTTGACTTCCAACAACTGTGTTAAGTATGGTCTTTATCAGGCCATATCCTGATATAGCCGCCATATAAATCATTGTTCCGATTAGATTTCTTGAGCCTCTAGAGGGCGCAATTCTTATCCGATTTGGCCGAAATTTTGCATATAGTTTTTTATTTTGACTTCCAACAACTGTGTTAGGTATGGTCTAAATCATTCCATGTCCTGATATAGCCGCCATATAAACTGATCTGCCGATTAGGCTTCTAAAGGGCGAAATTTTTAGCCAATATGGTTGAAATTTTTCATACATATATATCGGAGCTATATCTAAATCTGAACCGATATTGATTAAGTCTTGCAGATATGTTAGGATCACTAACAGAACAATCCGTGTCAAATTTTGTGAAGATCGGTTGAAAATTTTAGTAACTACGGTCATTTCAGTGCAAATCGGGCGATACATATATATGGGAGCTATATCTAAATCTGAACCGATTTTTATGAAATCTTGCAGATATGTTAAGATCAGTAACAGAACAATCCCTGCCAAATTTATGTTAGGATCACTAACAGAACAATCCGTGTCAAATTTTGTGAAGATCGGTTGAAAATTTTAGTTACTACGGTCATTTCAGTGCAAATCGGGCGATACATATATATGGGAGTTATATCTAAATCTGAACCGATTTTTATGAAATCTTGCAGATATGTTAAGATCAGTAACAGAACAATCCCTGCCAAATTTATGTTAGGATCATTAACAGAACAATCCGTGTCAAATTTTGTGAAGATCGATTGAAAATTTTAGTTACTACGGTCATTTCAGTGCAAATCGGGCGATACATATATATGGGAGTTATATCTAAATCTGAACCGATTTTTATGAAATCTTGCAGATGTGTTAAGATGGATCCGTGCCAAATTTTGTGCAGATCCGTTGAAAATTGTAGTTACTACAGCCATTAAAGTGCAAATCCAGCGATACATATATATGGGAGCTATATCTAAATCTGGACCGATTTTTACAAAATTAGCCAATAGCTTTCGTCCTTGCGCCAAAAAAGTGGCATGTCCAAATTTTCGTGACGATTGGACAACAAATATGACCTGTAACTTGATTACAAGCATACATGGACTCACAGACGGACATGGCTAAATCGAATCAGAAAGTGATTTTGCGTCGATCGGTATACTTATCAATGGGTGGGTCTAGCTCTTTTCCTTCTAAGCGTTGCAAAACAAAAGCACAAACTTATAGATTCCTGCACCACAGTGGTTGTGTAGGGTATAAAAACTTCTTGAAACCCTAGAGTGCGCATTTCTTATCCGATTTGACTGAAATTGGCAAAATCAGTTTATAACCTGATACAGCTGCCATCTTGACTTCTTAAGCCTCAAGAGCCGCAATTCTTAACCGATTTAGTTCAAATTTTGCAAGTTAAGGTTTGCTCTTACTGCCAACAGGCGTGCCAAGTATTGGTTTATAAACTGATACAGCTCCCATATAAAGCGATCGCCCGATTTGACTTCTTGAGCCTCAATTATTTAGCTGAAATTTGAAGCGTACCAATTTCGGCACTATTTTTTTTACCAAAATGTTCGAACTGTGCAAAAATTATTTAGTCGTCCATCATATATTTCTAAGTTGTACCTGCATGCCAAATTTCAGACCTCTAGCTCCATCTGTAAAGAAAATACCAAATGGTAACAATTTTGGCACCAAAATGTACGAATTTTAAATAAATCATTTAGTCACCCATCATATATTTTACACACATGCCAATTTTCAGAATTGCGGTACTAAACGTACGTTTTCTCCCGTTACCAGTACTGTTTTTCCATTTCCATTATATTTCCTCATCCTTTTTCTCCAGATGTCTTTTATGTTAAATTTTAAAATTATACCTTTATCCATCCGCCCTCAAAAAAAATTCCAAAAACTCTTATTCACCCAATTGGGGTTGCCATAGTGTATCAAAGATTCAAAATTCAGAGCTCTGGTTCAATTTACAAAGAAAGTACTAAATAGTACCAATTTCGGTACTAAACGTACTATTTCTCCCACTTCCGGTATGATTTTTTGCCAAACCTTATTTTTTCGAGACCCTCTTTAATTTGAGCCCAAGAACATAATTCTAGCTCTTTCCGTTCGCACTGGGCAAATATGTACCATTTCGTACGTTTTTTTTTATTTTTAAGTACCGAAACGAACGAATATCACCAAATCCAGCCTTATTCCGTGCCTATGACCCAAGACCAAAATTCGTGCAAAAATTCATGATTCTATCTTTAGTCGTTTGGGCTGGCCGATGATCAGTCAGTCGGCAATCAGTCAGTCACGCAATATAAATAAATTTTATATAAATCGAAATGTTCTTTCTTAAGCAATTTTATTTTGTTGGGGCGGAAAGTCATCCCTTGCAGGTTATTACTGCAGCTGTAAGCAATATGATCCGTATTTTAAGGGGTAAATACAACACACTGTCCCAATGTCAGCAAAATTGCATTTGGATTTTTCTTTATTAAGCGATTTTATGTTTGGGGCGGGAAGTCATCCCTTACCTCCATCCCTTGTTTTAAAAACTTTTATTTATGAATGAATTGGCATCCCTACTGCTAAAGTAACACAAAGATGTAATACGTTCAGTTCATGCTGCTTCTAGCGAAAATTCTTATTGGCAGAAGAGAAGAGGGAAGCCAAGAAAGAGAAAGAAAAGAGAGTGTTGAAGGGCGCTGTGAGTTAAATAAGAACGATGAACTAAACTTGAATGAAATCGCAATCTCAAGGATAAATGTAACAGACAAAAAAACAAAATACCATTAAAGAAAAAGTTACTTAATCAAAAAAGAAATAACAGGAATTTTGAGCAAATTTTATTTAAATCAGCGCCGCAATAACAATAATAATAACAACAGATATAGGTTAAAAATAAACAAGTGCAACCCCACAATAACAATAAACGGTGACAGCAACCGTTTCTGTAGCTGTCGTTTGGATATTTGTACTTACAGACATTTGCATGTATGCATGCATATACCTACATAGGAACTTGTTTAGACTAAATGAAGTGAATACAAAAATCCAACAAATGAATGAATGCCGCCTGCCTGCCTGCCAGCCAGCCAACGAAAGTCAGCCACTGAAAATGTGACACATATGAAAGAGACGAGACGAAACGAGAAGTGAAATGTGTGTGGCGGACGGTAAATCGTCGTTAATTTAGTAAAAACCGGATATGTTATTTATGCCAAAACCAAAAAATTTCTACAATTATGCTCTAAGTCTGTGTGAATGTATAAAGGGAGGCACAACACCATCATCATATACATAGATACTATGTGTGATGTTTGCATGTACAAAACAACAAACAATAGATTAAGCATCTCCATCAGCTTGTTTTTGTTGTTTTGTTTGTATTCACATTAAATTATGAGTTCAATGATTATAAGATAAACTAACCAAACACTCCATGCCGCAACTGAAACTGATATTTCAACATAACAGTTATTACAAATGATTATCGTTTGAAATAGTATTGAGTCTTGACTCCACATACCTTCATGTTATGAATTTCATTAATATGTAATGTATATTCGCTTATTAATACAGATTTCGTTAGAAATAGTATAAAACGTGCAAAACGCAATGAGAATGAGAGAGAGAGCGAGAGAGGGAAGGAAAGCAAGAGAGGTCTGATTCATTTTTCATAGGAAACTTGTATTATGCTATTGCTATTTTCTCTCTCTTTGCAAAATCTCTTTAGACGCCGTCTCACATGTTTATTTTCTTAAATCGAAAGTGTAATTTGACGTTGCCAGACATCTTGTCTGACAGTAGAGACATTCTTGTCTACTGTTTTTATACCCTCCACCATAGGATAAGGGTATACTAATTTCATCATTCTGTTTGTAACTCTTCGAAATATTGGTATAATACTCCATAAAATATTGGGTTGCCCAAAAAGTAATTGCGGATTTTTCATATAGTCGGCGTTGACAAATTTTTTCACAGCTCGTGACTCTGTAATTGCATTCTTTCTTCTGTCAGTTATCAGCTGTTACTTTTAGCTTGCTTTAGAAAAAAAGTGCAAAAAAAGTATATTTGATTAAAGTACATTCTAAGTTTTATTAAAAATGCATTTACTTTCTTTTAAAAAATCCGCAATTACTTTTTGGGCAACCCAATATATATATTCTTGATCGTCATGACATTCTAAGTCGATCTAGCCATGTCCGTCTGTCTGTGGAAAGCACGGTAACTTTCGAAGGAGTAAAGCTAGCCGCTTGCAATTTTGCACAAATACTTCTTATTAGTGTAGGTCAGTTGGGATTGTAAATGGGCCATATTGGTCCATTTTTTTTTTTTTTGATATAGCTGCCATATAAACCGATCTTGGATATTGACTTCTTGAGCCACTAGAAGGCGCAATTCTTATTCGATTTGGCTGAAATTTTGCATGGGGTGTTCTATTATGGCTTCCAACAGGTGTGATAGGAATTGTTCAAATCAGTCCATAACCTGATATAGCTGCCATATTAACCGATCTGGGGTCTTGACTTCTTGACCACTAGAGGGCGCTATTCCTATCCGATTTAGCTGACATTTTGCATGAGGTGTTTTGTTACGACTTTCAACAGCTGTGCTAAGTATGGTTCAAATCGGTCAATAACCTGGTATAGCTGCCATATAAACCGATCTGGGGTCTTGATTTCTTGAGCCTCTACAGGGAGCAATTCCTATCCGAATTAGCTGAAATTTTGCATGACGTGTTTTGTTATGACTTCCAACAACTGTGTTTTGTTACGACTTTCAACAGCTGTGCTAAGTATGGTTCAAATCGGTCAATAACCTGGTATAACTGCCATATAAACCGATCTGGGGTCTTGACTTCTTGAGCCTCTACAGGGAGCAATTCCTATCCGAATTGGCTGAAATTTTGCATGGCGTGTTTTGTTATGACTTCCCACAACTGTGTTAAGAAATTGCATGGCATGTTTTGTTATGACTTCCAACAACTGTGTTAAGAAAGGTTCAAATCACTCCATAGCCTGATATAGCTGTCATATAAACCGATCTGGGGTCTTGACTTCTTGAGCCAATAGAGGGCGCTATTATCCGATTTGGCTGAAATTATGCATGAGGTGTTTTGTTATGACTTTCAACAACTCTACCGAGAATGGTTCAATTCGTTCCATAACCTGATATAGCTGTCATATAAACCAACTTGAATCTTGACTGCTTGAGCCAAATTGTAGCCTAATCAGATAAGAATTGCGCCCTCTAGAGGCTTAAGAAGTCAAGATCCAAAATCGGTTTATATGGCAGCTATATCAAAACATGGACCGATATGGCCCATTTACAATCCCAACCGACCTACACTAGATTAGGTTAGGTAAGGTTTAAGTGACAGTCTGCCATCAGACTCACTTAGACGTTATAGTCTATTGTGATACCACAGGAACAGAAGAAGAAAGATGCCTTCTAGTTCCTTCCGATGAACCATCCACATCGCTTTAAAAGCCCTATAACTTGCGAATGTTCACATCATCTAAATCAGACAGGTTCTCAAAGAAATGAGAACCTAAAGTGGAACTCCTGCTAATTGCTAGTGCGGGACACACACACAGAAGGTGTTCTATAGTCTCTTCTTCCTCGATGTGCCTACAGCTTCCGCAAAAGTCGTTGCTTGCAAGCTTCAGTCTGTCAGCATGCTTTCCGATTAGATTGTCATGACGGACACAACGACTGAGACGTCTGTTCTAGTCTGTTCAATGTAGTAGACCTCTTCAAGTCTAGATGAGGCCACATAGTTTTGGAATGCTCAGAGCCCCCTCTTTGCGACCATCTATCATTCGTTGTCCTTCGGGCCTGGTCCTGAAAACTTAGCTTACATGTCGCTAGAGGCATACCCACAGATTCCAGTGTCTCTGGAGTGTGTAAGGTAGTTCGCGTAGTCTCGCAAGCTCGTCTGCCTTAGAATTCCCTGGGATATCTCTGTGGCCTGGCACCCAGAACAGTTGAATTTTTAACTGCTCAGCCATCTCGTTGAGAGATCTGCGACAGTCGAGGGCGGTTTTTGTGTTCAGAAATACATTCTCCAGGGATTTAATGGCTGTCTGAGAAGATATTTATGCCAATCGTCGTAATGAAATTATTTCTTAGCCATTCTACAACTTCCTTAATTGCAAGGATCTCTGCTTGATACACACTGCAGTGGTCGGGTAACCTCTTCGATATGACCAGTTCTAGATCTTTAGAGTACACCCCAAAGCCCACCTGGTCGTTTAGTTTGGAACCATCCGTATAGAAGTCTATGTAACTTCTGTTACCAGGGATATCGTAGTTCCAATCGGTTCTATCAGGAATAGTGGTACAGTAATTTTTTATCAAAAAGCGGCTCAGGTTACACCGTACCAGAGCCGCTTTTTGATAAAATAAAACTCCATCCACACTGCCTGGAACATCGAATATTGTATCAAGGATGACACAATGTCCGTAGCTGCCACATGACCAATGAGAAAGCTCCCTTAACCTCACGGCAGTGGTCGCTGCAATTTGGGTAGCCATAATGTCCATAGGCATTAGATGTACCATTAAATTCAGTGCATCATATGGTGTCATCCTTCGTGCGGTTGTGATGCACAAACAAGCCATCCTTTGGATCCGGTTATGTATTGAGCAGTAGGTGGACTTTTGAAGCGCCGTCAACCAGACCACAACACTATATAGCATTATAGGTCTGACAACTGCAGTATTTACTTAATGCATGACGCGCGGTCTAAACCCCCAACTTTGGCTCTCTTGCAGGTGTATAGGGCAAGAGTTGCCTTTCTTGCCCTTTCCAAAATGTAGGATGTGAAGTTCAATTTCCTGTCCAGCAAAACATCCAGGTATTTTGCGCTCTCTGTAAATGGAACATTCTCTCCACCGAAGGAGACAGGTTCCACTGTAGGTAACTTGTATCTCCTGCTGAAAGCACGGATTTATTCTCAGACCACTTTCGGTAGCCCACTTTGCAGTTGCACGTACAGCTTTCAAATGTATATCTCTTAGAGTGCTGGGAAACTTTCCCCTAACCGCAATTGCCACGTCATCAGCATACCCGACCACTTTTACGCCTTTTTCTTCCAGAGACAGTAATACATTGTTAATGGCTATATTTTAAAGTAGAGGAGACAGTACACCTCCTTGAGGAGTTCCTCTGCGGACTCATCTTTTTAGATCCCATGCCTGCCGTAATGCATCTTTTTGTAAGTAAGTTATTAATTAACTTCTTTACGGTAGAGTTGATGCCCAGAAACTCCAACTAACCTAACCTAATTGCATTTATCACGCACAACTTTTCTCCATTTTTTCTCATAAATAAATCCTCTGTCCACTTTGTAAACTGCGACATAGTGGCAACATTGTTTTCTATTTTCAATTCTCTCGTGCCCCAACAACGCCAACATTCGCAAACACACACAGACACTAGTATGGGAACATCTATCTCATCCACCAGTGACCGGCGTAATAGTATTGCTGAATTTCACGTTTCTTCTGTCATTTATAGCGTATATGCTGTCTTAGTTCATACAGAACAATTCATTCATATTTGTTGTTTCTTTTTTTTTTGTGTATATTTTTGGACTCATCTTATTTCTGAGGAAATAACACGAGACTTTTTTCGTGAGTACCATTCACCGCAAAATACACAAACCTTGGAATAGCACACTTCCAACCAAAACTCCTCAAATTGAAAAATATAACAAAAAGAAATAAGGTTTGTCCTTCTATGTACACATATTGGGTTGCCCAAAAAGTAATTGCGGATTTTTCATATAGTCGGCGTTGACAAATTTTTTCACAGCTTGTGACTCTGTAATTGCATTCTTTCTTCTGTCAGTTATCAGCTGTTACTTTTAGCTTGCTTTAGAAAAAAAGTGTTAAAAAAAGTATATTTGATTAAAGTTCATTCTAAGTTTTATTAAAAATGCATTTACTTTCTTTTAAAAAATCCGCAATTACTTTTTGGGCAACCCAATATAATGTGTGCGTGCGTGCATTTGCTGTTAATGCACGTTGGGCAATAATGATGTCATTTTGGGTATGAATTCTAATCAGTCAGACATGTTATTTTGATTCATCATAATTCGAAAATATTATGGAACACCAAAAGTAGAGAATTTTATCATATTTTTCATTATCGTTCCTCATATTCACTATTTGAAACCAGTTGACGCCATGCGATTTTCTTACAAAATTTAAACCAAGTTTTGAATACTTTTACTTTTAAGTAATATCTTATACCCACCTATGGTAGCTTTTCTATTATACAACTGCTGTGTTTTATTTAGTGCTGGATACACAAGCCGTGAAGGACTAAAATAAAACGCAAAAAATGTATCCTACTTTACTTTTTACTTAAATTGGCTATGATAGAACATTTGCCGAACGTAGAATAGCGTTCCAAGCACCTCGATCCTCTGCACTGATTCTAAAATCTCTGACACCAAGTTTTGAGGTGTTTCCCACCACTTGACTCGAGCATTGGGTCGTCCCGGTTTGCGTGTACCACCGTGTTTGCCCTCAACAGACTTCTTTGCTGGAGCTTCTCCATCCATTCTAACAACATGACCTAGCTAACGCAGCCGTTGCATTTTGAAACGTGTAACTATGCTATCGTCGTAATACAGCTCGTGATTCATACGACGCCCATACTGGTCCATATAATTTACGAAGAATTTTTCTCTCAAATACTCCAAGCACTGCCTCATCTGCTTTCACAAGTACCCATGCCTCAGCACCATATAACAACACGGGTAGTATCAGTGTCTTGTATAGTGTGATCTTCGTCCATCTTTCTAAACTGCTTACTTAATCCAAAGTAGCATCTGTTTGCCAGTATTATTCTTCGCTTTATCTCAATACTAATATCATTCGTTTCGGTTATGGCGCTGCCGATAGATAGATAAAGTTAATGACTATCTCAAAGTTGTGGTTCCGAACTTTCTCCATTTTCTTTATCTGCTCGGTTGTACAAGGCGTTTTGGGTGTTGATACCATCCATTTCGTCTTATCTCCATTTACTGCCAGACCCATTTTGACTGACTCTCTTTCGATTCTTTGAAAGGCTGCAGTTACTATTGGGTTGCCCAAAAAGTAATTGCGGATTTTTCATATAGTCGGCGTTGACAAGTTTTTTCACAGCTTGTGACTCTGTAATTGCTTTCTTTCTTCTGTCAGTTATCAGCTGTTACTTTTAGCTTGCTTTAGAAAAAAGTGTAAAAAAAGTAAATTTGATTAAAGTTCATT